>NC_142616.1:53945530-54248560 GCF_059453375.1 Lepisosteus platostomus
TAAACTATGTGGAGTACAAACGGCAGTCTTATAAAACAGGGTAGAAGTGGGAATGTTGCCGTTACAGTATTGATGCAGCATTATTAATATCAGTGTGATTACTTAATTAAATGTTAATACTCAACACAGGGGGAATAAATGGAGATTAAGGATATTTTTTGGCAGATAAGATGAAAAACGGCTCCAGAATTCTTGTACATTCTAAAGTCTTTCAACTTTTCCATAAGAAATGTTTTGCCAATATGTTGTGTAAGTAATTTTTATTTACAGTATGTTCTATGTTTAAAAAAGAAATCTGAAAGCTCTAATCCTGGGTGAAGGATATAGGTTTCCATTTTTTATTTATTTAGAGGAAAAAAGTTTGGAAATGATTAGTGTTCATGAGATAAGCAGTTTTAAAAAATAAGTTTAAAGATTTAAAGTCAAAGATTGACTGACAATTGCATGCATAGATAGTGTCTTAGATAAGATTAACACATTTTCATTACATACAGTACAGTACCTTCTGTTGGGTAATGATTAGAATATCATGGAGACATAATGCCAGTTGCACTGACAATGCCATTGTTAGTTGGAGCATACCTGGATAAGAAATGTGAGGATCTGGTTGTAGATGCTTTTTTCATGCTACAGTACCATGTCAGTGGCAAAAGCCAGAGAAGGAATGTACTATATGCAAACCAATATTGTTGGCATTGGATCTGGACAGCCATACTGTAGGATGCATCCTTTAGTCCAGACTAAAAAATAGGATTTTAAAAGATGCATCCTACAGTAAGGACTTTAAAGTCATTAAAGATTTCACGGCACTGTTCATAAGTCTAGAGGTGTTAATCTTAGGGTTTTGGCTAATTTTCCCTTTGGACTTGCAGTATGTGGTGACCCAGAATTCCCTACTTACAGTAATTCTATGGGTTAATTAATTTCTTACTTCTCCATCTGAGCTGTTGTGCAGTGGGGATGCTGGTGCATAATAGCTACAATGTATCAAACATGTGGGTCCTGCTATTCAGTGGCACTTGAAGTGGGTCTGCTTCAGTATGTGAAGACATTTTTGGGATGAATTGTACTATACACATACAAGCAAATATCACTCTTCAAAAAGTGTATTTTAGATGTTGGTATTTTTTTAATTAGGAGTGTTCTACATTTGCTTGCGCCTATAGTGATAGTAAACACTATGCATTTCAATTATGTTTTTCATGAGAAACCAGATTAACATTCATTACACCATATGTTGTATATCTAATTACAACTGTTGCCAGTATCAATGTTTTCCATTTCTTAGACCGCAAAACTGCAGTTCATTTGTACATCATATGTTTACTATGGTCACATGAGAACAAAGTCTAACACTCTCATGAGTGACTCTTTACAATTGTAAGATCATGAGTGTGATTGCTTTTACTGTGTAAATAACCTCTATTTTTTGCTGTTACAGTATTACCTCTAGCATCACAAAATTGAACACTTGTTAGAAAACATTATGATGGAAAAGCTTTTAGATTTAAGCTCCACAGATGTACTTATGCAAAAAGCTTAAACCATTCAGTACAATTAAACAATTTACATAATATTTAAGAACTATGCATGTAATCAATATCAGTCAATATACAGTACCTCAGCATAAATGCCTTTGATTTTCAACATTTTATGCAAATAATTCCATTAAATGTGCAAGATACGGTACATTGAAAGAAATGTACGTCTTTCACACATATTTGCGTTTGTTTTATGTTTACTCTTTTTTGCAAATCCACCTTAAATTGAATATGATCTTCAATTACAAAAACATAAAATAATTTTCTGAATGTCTTTTACCATAATCCAAATTGGACAAATTTTTGGCCTTATATTCAGTAGCTAATGTACCACATAATTGTGCTTTTTTCCTTGGCTTTTCTGAATTTTGAAGGTTAACTCAAAATGTCTTCTGATTCATTCTGCACAAGTAGATGTGTGCAAGCTTCTGTATAGTGTTACAAGTAACACTTTTTGAAAACCATATTAAAATTTTATTACTTTGTCTAATACTATCAAATTCAGCTAAAATAGCAAAATCTTTTGATGACTGATAATAAGATAAAGATACAGGAGATACAGAATGCTGTAGGAACCACTGTACCTCCTTATACTTTGTGAAATGTAAAATTCTTGCCATGTTCTTTTGTGCCCTTTGCAAGTGCTTTTGTAACAATAGAGCTGTGAATTCTGTATATGACAGATTATAGTGATTTACTGTGAGGTAGACAATTTAAAAGTTACATTGTTATTCCTGATTTATATTCAGGTTTAAATATAATAAAAATACAGAGATTGCAATGGAAATTCCAATGTACAGCATCTTTATTATAGGTTCTCTTTTCAAGGATTAAAGGAAAAACAGATTCCTCCTGACCATCTATAATAAACATTCACCATGTTAAACAGGCCTTTAAAATACTGGTCAAAAGGATCAAAAAAGAGATCCTGAAACAGTTTTGGTCAATTTTTTTAGATGATACATAACATTTCTTGTTTTGTTAAAGACATCACCCTCATAAAATGACTCATCTATTACAAATTCTGAAAACGACTATGAAGATAAATACTAGCCTAACATTCTTTTCACCATGGGCAATTTGCTAAAACAAACCTGTGATTTTGCTGATGTGAGTCCACATGCCATTTTGAGTGGAATCAGTCAAGTAATATTTATTCAGGCCTGCATAGCTGCTTGCTTATGTTTTACTGTATCAAAAACATATGAGATATCATTGAATTGAATCTAGGGTTAGTGCATCTCAGATTCATTATAGCCCAGAATGCCAAATAGCCTTTTTAAGGGTCCTAAACCTTTATCTCCTTAAGTCAGAAAGCGAACGCACCTCCCGTAATGAACCCTTCCTTTCAGTAACACTGTACACTAATTGCTGACTTTTGGAATTCACCTGAGTAACTGTGTGATCACTAAAGCTTTACATTGGAACCCAGTGGATTTTGTAAAATTTAGTTTGCACGTGGTAATTTGGTGGCATGTACGAATGTGATGGCAGCATGGATTAAGGCTTTTAAAGGTTTGGAGTTTCTCATAGAAGAATTTGGCTTGTTATTCCAAACCTTCATCGGCTTATGAGCTATATATCTAAAATATTATAGGTTTTTATGTTAAAGTATGAAACTGGCTTCCTGCTACTGTATTGTCCTATTAAATACGCTTCTGTTTTCAGCAATTGTTATTGAAAGAAATAACAGTTTAAAAGTTGTGCATGCTGAATTCTTCTTACAGTAGCTCCTCTTTGCATTGTACACGCAAGCTGTGTGTACATGTGGAGTAATGTTATCTTGTTTTTAAGCATGTCTTAAACCAATTTGAGCATTTAAAATACAAGTTTATTTAACTTTGGCATGTAATACATATTTTAATTACTTTTTTTAATAGCTTAAAATAACAACAAATGATATCATAGTTACTTCACACCTAGAGCCCAAAATAAAATCCCCTGTTGATTCTGTCATTCTTATGACAGTGAACAATGAATTACATTAAGCATTTCCAATTTTTTTGAATTGTATAAACATCTTGAACTATGCATGGCCAATTAATCAACCATCCAATGAAGATACAGGTTAATTAAAATTCATCCCCTGTTTTATGAAGTCGTTTTCTTTGCGTTGCCTTCAGTTACTTTGGAACAAATCATTAATAGACTATGATGAATCTACAGTAGTTAATACTGTCAAAAACCATTCCAATTCTTCTTTTATTTCAGCATCCAAGTTGCTTTTCTTTGCTTTTCTTTCACAGACAGATCTTTACTCTTCATATTGGTTCCAACTGCCTCCAAACACAGACACCAAAGGAAAGAGCTTGTTTGTGTGAACAATGGATGCAACAGGAAACAGCCGGCAGCCAATTGCTGCAATATTTATTCTCACCTGAAATGGGAGGATTGAACGTAAAAAGTGGTATTATTCTAAAACAGTACAACATATAAGCACAGAAATAAATGGTGACATTCTGTACTTTTGCCTTATATTTATCGTTTCATCTCAAATCTGAATTGCTTGAGTATACAGCAAAAATAGCAATTTCACATCACTGTCCCAGTATTTATGGAGGGCCCTATACTGTATGTTCCAATCAGAAGTATTTGAGAGTTATCAAGCATCTAAAAAGTATGTTAATTAGTTACTTTAATTATATTTTCACTGATGTACTTTCAATCTGCGCAGAGGTGATGTACTAACTCCTCTTGAGTTACTTTAAATATATATAATATTATAGAGCAACTCGTACAGTACTGTAAAAAAAAAGTTACAGCATTCTTTCCACAAAAAATAGTGAGATACTTTATCCAAAGACTATTGCAGAGCAAAAGTAAATGAAGTAGAGGAAATAATCTTAGATTGCAGTTAATCACACCCTCTTAACACTGGATTGTTGTTTCTGAAGTTGCAGAACATAGCTAAATGTAGTCTGTACAACCATTCACGAGTGCAACACGGAAGTAATATTTTAAACATTTGTAATGGATGCTGTAACTGCAAAAAAAAAAACTTTAATTCAGTCTCAATAGGACTTCTTCTTACACCAACTGCTGCTAATAATAACGATGAACATAGCAATGATGGTGATAACTTGAATTTGAGTTTAAAAGTCATAAATCAGGAGGTATGAAATTCTAAAAACTAGAAGAATATTCAAGCATCCATTCACTCATTACACTTTAAAAACCTGAAATATACTGATGCTCAAAAGTAGCAGCATTAAGTTCGAATGAGTTTAAATAAATATTTAAAACAAAGTTACCAAAGAAAAAACAGAACACACTAATAAAAATAAAAAATGACATGATGAAGCATGTAAAACTTAATTTATGCAAAATGTTCATTGAATACATTAGAAGCTTCATTAGGAAGAATTACACTAAAAAATCTGAGTGGATTGGGTTTCTTATGGAATGCCAATATTGTCAAATTAACAACAAAGGAAATATAAATTGAAAGTGTTTAAATGTCTACACCTTATATACTATTACTCTATATATCGGGCCAGTGGAAAATTGTCCTTAATACCTTCATAATCATAAAGAGAAAGGGAACAGCAAAGCAGAAAATACTCAATGGCTTCTTACAAGCAACTTTCTTTTTAAAGGTGATTCAATGGAGCTATTCCACGAAGGATTACCATTAGATTTGAAACAATGATTCTCAAAATGGATCTCATTACAGGGTAGGTAATTGGTATAAAAGATATGACAATAAAATATATTTCTATATTTGTCTGTTGCTTTTCAGTGTTGAAAGCTGCAAATAACTGGCACAAAAGCACTGTACATAGTAAAGTTTTAAAAAATCCACAGAATGGTTATACTGAGCTTCGATATGCTTATTCAATTCAATCTATTTTTATATAATGCCTTTCACAACAAGGTTGCCCCAAGGCACTTAACAAAGCTGTGTGACAGTACATGACATTACGATACAGAAAGAGAAAAAGGCAGAAGACAACAGAGGAGAGGAACCAAAAAGGAACCTCTGTAAGGAGAAAAAAACCTCTAGGGGTCCAAGGTCAACTGGCTGCCCAACCCCTCTGGGCATGCTAACATTATACAATTCTAAAAAAGTACTAAATGTGGAGTATTAAGTCTTCCATCATGTCCTCCTTGATGCCAGTACTCCATGTACTTCTTGGATCCATGGCAGTGATGCAGCATCGGGCACCATCCGGACATGTGGGGAGGAGAATAGGATAGTTTAGTCAGAACAGATCTACTGTATCTACCTGGAAGACCAACACTGAGGCACACAATGGTATGTACAATATAACGGCACCAGCACCCATAGTTACAACGAGCTATGATGTAAGGTGTGAGTAGGCTAACCTAAAGTAATAGGTTTTCAGTCTGGATTTAAATCCTGAGATTGACATCTGCATTCTGTATGTAGGCTGGCAGACTATTCCATAAGCTAGGATCCCTGTAGCTAAAGGCTTTACCACCAGCTGTTTTTTGATTAATATGTGGAATAAGAAGGCCTACAATCTGTGATCAACTTGGATTGTAAACATTAAACAGCTCCTCTGCTGGCTGGGGTATTTGAACCAGCAACCTTCCAACCACAGGCGCAGATCCTTAGCCACAGTGCTACCACTCTGCCCACATTTAAAAAAAATGTGGTCATATTTTCTACTCCTGGTAACAATTTTAACTGCCATGTTTTGAATTCGCTGTAAGGTATTGAAAGTGCGATAGGTGCTCCCTGATAGTAGGGCATTTGATAATCACAGCAGTTTCGCAGTTTGTTTTGCTGCCTTATACTGTAGATCTTGGTCTTGTTATTGATCATGAGATGGGATGTCTTCTGTATGAATTTTATTGCATGTTTTCCCTGTGTCTGCAAGGGTTTTCTCTGAGTGCTCCAGTTTCTTCCCAGCCTTCAGACACTTGCTTGTTAGATTGGTTGGTGTTTCTGATTTGTCTTTGTGTGTGTGCTCCGTGATGGAGTGATGTCCCATCCAGGGTGTGGTCCCAGCTTGTGCTGTGTGTATGCCATGTTAGAGCTATGTTTACCATTACATCTTCTAAGACAGTGGAGTGGCATTCGTTGATTTGGTATTTTGTTACACATGGTTTATTAATAAAATAACTTTTATGAATCATTTTTGTCATCTTATTAAACTCATTTTTTTCTGTAATGTGAGAGTAGAAATTTGTCTCCAGCCCAGACTGAAGCAGTTGTACACACAAATGTACCAATTGTTAACTTTACCCCTGCCATTGTGATTGCTTTATATTTTCTACAGGGTATGCAGAGGAGGATTCTGGCAATCAGTATGGAATTTCACTATGTTCTAAAACAGTCTTGAAAGTGAGGGGGGATGGAGAGGCTCCCTAGGGGTGCAGGTTGAACGCTGTTATCCAGACCTTGTTAAAGCCTGGGTCACATCACAAACTGATTGTGACGTGGATTCCCAGGAAGAGGTACAATTAGCTCAAGATCACTGAAAACAGTGCTGGGATTGTACATTATAGTCTGGTATGACCATTGAAAGTTCTCCAGCTTTCTCTCTAGCTCATCCTAGTGAGGGATTTGCTACACTTCTGGTCAATTCTGTACCTCCTATATTGTGGACCTTGTAAAGCTGTATTATTCGATGGAAGGGAAGGAATGGGTAGCTTGTCTGTCTTTACTCATTTTCCATGCAAGTACAACAGTCTTTCAGTGAAGTATAAAGATACAATTTGCAATTCCCAATTGGTTGGGGATATGATAACAAATTCTAAAATAAAACAAGAATGTCTTTACTTGAAGGTCAAAAAGACTGAAATGTGCTTCAAGCTCAAACGTGAACCAAACCAAAAATAGCTATGTTAGAAATTGTTTCTCTGCATCCCTCACAATTCACACAATTGCTCCACTTTTGAGTGTAGGTGTTTGCAAAATGTGTGGTGAAGATAAATGACGAGTTATGTAAAAAAAACATTTTTCTGCAATTAGTGACTGAAAGGAAGAGATTGTGTGAATATTTGTTGAATTAGGGCACATAGAAAAAGATGCTTGTATTACAAATTACAGCTGCAAATTGATCAGAGAACCCCTGTAGTTCCTCAGATCTCTGAACTGATAGCTGAAAACTGAACTATATTTGAACTGTAATAAATTAAAGTAGGCAGGCCTTGTACTTGAAAATTGTATTAATTATTGATGTTAGTTAGGCAAATATTAGTTTCTTACATTACTCTTTCATAGGTTAAACCAGGCAACTTTTGCACTGAATTTTGTGAAAATTTATTTCACTTTCTGTAGGGCTTAATTTCCTTTAGGCTTCACAATATATTTCTTTTGTCAAACAGATCACTTATGTTTGAACTTTCTGCACAATTAGGCTATAAAATCACTTTCTCCAGTCCATAAATGATGACAAAATCTGGAACAGCTCACTGCATATCCGTTATCATATTATCAGAAAGACAATTGTCCTATTGAATGTTCATGGCAACCTGGCAACTTAAACATGTAACTTGTAAAGTCCAGAAGCTGCCCCAGTGTGGAATCAAGCTCAAGACACTGTGAAGCTACAGTCCAAATGACCCTACTAAGCTAAGCATTAGACCAGATGCCTCTTTGAGTTTAAACATGCTTTATTTTTTAACTTTGTTTCGATTGTCAGTGTGGTTATATATTAAACTTGGTTACAATGAAAAACAAAATAAAATGCACATCAGTAGTATTACAATTATTACATAAAATACCAATTATTGAACAGGTTTTGTAAATTTTATTTGCTCCCCAATGTTTGTATTGTCATGCTTTCTGCTTCACACTGCTGTGAAACCAAATGAGTTTTGTGTTTTCCTTCATATCTTTTTACGCCCAAGAGAATTCCAAAAAAATGGAATACAAGTATTTTTTAGTTTGTTCCCTAGAGACCCAATTACGTTGAATTGTCTTTCTGTCTCTAATGTGTAGTTTAAGTGACAGCATGGTAACAGCTATTATAATTGTAGTACATTCCCTTATGATTTTTCTGTCAAAGGAGTTAAGTTTTAATACAGCAATATAATAGCTGCCTCTAGCAACTTAATGGCACAAACAAAGCTTCAGTATTATTGATTGACATGGGAAAACATAGTAGAGTGACCTAATGACCTTGCAGTATTTTCAAACCCCCCAGAAATTGGTACACAATTAAGTCCTTTTAATTTCATTAGAAATTTTCCCAGCAAAATCACTTGATGTAGGACCACAACAAAACAATTGTCTTTTTATGAGTCTTAAAGTCAAATTCACCTAAATTTAGCTTGCCCTTCAGCTGCTTATAATCAGTATGATTTGCCTCTCACCTGAGGCTCTGAGATCTTTTGATTATTGATTGGCTACCTTTTCAGCCCCGCATCTCCTCAACCATGTACAGAAAAGTGTATATCACTTTAAATTGCAGAGACAATTGTAACTAGTTAGGGGAAAGGAAACATGGAACTTCCAACTTTAAACATTCTCTTGTCATCACAAGCCTGGCTCTCTGTAAAAGAATGTAGTCACTACATACTGTATGGTTAAGTGAAACCACATTTTCCTGTCAGTGACACAGAATAGCACATCTATCCAATGGGAGACATCATTCAGCTCTGTCACTTCTACTTCTTGAAGCTGAGTGACGATGGAGGTCTCTAAGTGGATGGCTAAATTAGAGTGGTATGGAATGGTCTCTAAAGACTGGACATTCCATTATAAGATGCAACTCAGTCATCACCTATGCGAGCACTGTAAAATCCCAAGTTGTGATGATAATAGTGATGATTATTATGCACCATATTTTTTATTTTTTGGGGGTGGCACTTTAAAATGTAGTATGGTCACTTACTACTGTAGTATTATATAGCATTGCCCATGTAGTGCCCATAAAATTGCATCAGCTGAGCGTTTGTGTGTTGAGAGTAGTCTTTATTCATATGCACATGGACGTCTTGCATCGTGTGCCACAAGACTTAAAAGACAATTCACCTAAATTTCTTACAGCGCTCTTTTATTCAGTGAAACAAATGATACAAGATACACTCCCACACGACTCTCTACTTGCATTGTGGCTAAATATGGTCATTCTAAAAAGCTGACCAGTTCATATATATTCTTTACTGCTGGCTTGTGTGACAAGCAGCCCCTTCTGCTGAATAGACCATTTGTTCCAGGAGAGGTCACTCGGTCATTTCCCTGAGAACTATGTCAGCTGTGTGTAAAGACATCATGTGGCTATGTTATCTTTTGAGACCAGATATTCTGAGACGGATTTAGTACAATATAAGTAAAACGATACATAGTTAACAAGATATAATACAAACTTTCAGTTAATTCCTTCAGCCACAAGTGCCATTTCAGCTTTGGCAACATTCAGTATCAAGAGGTATTTGAAATGGAAGGTTTTTTTTTACATCAAAGTTATCAAACTTACAATTTAACAATAAAAAATTATATTATGCTACAACCTGATTAATACTGTAGATAACAATATTTTATTTAAGATCATGAGGTTCATATGACCAGTTTAAGTACTGGTTCTTGATCTGACACTTTTTGTTAGGTTTGAAAAAGCATGCAGGATCTTTCAGGGAAACTTTATTTTAGCCATTCTTTCCATGGAAGATCAGATCATTAAATTAATGAGTCTGTTCCAAGTTACTTTACCCCACTTTCAAATGAGCAGAAATTCCATAAAATGTCAAAAAAATACGCACATGCAAGGAACAATTTAAAAACATTAGCAAGTTCAGTATGTAGAAACTAGATGATATCTACCATAATTATTTCTCTGTTATTGCATTTGACTTCAGTTCACTTAGCCTATTGGTCTTTCAAATTAGCAATTACTTTTCCTTTAATCTCTCAATGGGACATTTCAACTTTCATTGTTTTAAAAGCATGTCCTGTCCATACAGATTAAAGATAGGAGCAAATAACCTATAATCATTCTGAGGTGGAGAATTCAGCTGTTCAAAGCCACACTGATGAATGAGTGACCTGTGAAGACCTAGTTTTGTGAACTGATGCTTTGCCTTGTGTTATCATGTGCCAAAAACCTCTGCCATTCTTTCTAAATGGCTGTATGCACTTGCCAACATTATATTGACTGGTAAGAATAGTTCTGTATAGCATGCGATTTATCAAAAGAACCCCTTCTGAGTCTCAGAAGATTTTTATTGTCTTGCCAGCTGAGGCCACAGTAGGGAAATCTCGTAGTTGTGGAAATGTTAAGTAGTTCTACTTTGTTAATCTCTTGCTTTCAGGGTCCCAGTGGTGATCACATCCCAAAGAGTCAGACAAGAGACAAATCCTCTGGTTCAGTGCTGTCCAGCACCAGCCACCCTTTGCTGAAATCATTTTTTTCATGGCCATTTAGAAATGAACTAAGGTCAGGGTCATAATCTTGCATGAATATTTCATCTGCCCTAATGTTCATGGTTTTATTTCTTCTAACCAATTCATGTAACACAGAACTGCATAGTATCCCTTCGTACATACAAATATGATCTACATCCAACCATATTCTAACTGTATTTTCCAATACATGGTTACAGGGGAATTGGAGCTCGTCCCATCAGACAACGATTGCAAAGCAGAATACACCTTGGACAGGATACCAGTCTATCAGACAGCTCTCATTCACACAAGGTCCAGATTTTCCAGTTAACCAATTAACCTACAGTACCAGTAGGTCTTTGGACTGTGGGAGAAAACCAGAGCAATAAGCTGAAACCCAAGTGAACACTGGGTGAAGATACAAATTCCAAGTAGGTAGCCCCCAGATATTGAATCCAGGTCACTAGACAGCAATGCTAACCAATGTTCCACCATGCCACCCACATGATCGATATAAATGAAATCTTTGAAGTTAATTAGTCAATGACCCTGAAAAAAATAGGTGATTATTTCATCAGTGGTCATTCATGGTTTGTGACAAAAATGATCAGGTATGAAGTCTAAGCATATACTGTATTTACATTTTAATAATGATTATCAACTGCACACTAGTTACAGTCTAAGAATGTATATTGCAAAATCATTTGATTGTTGTGTATGTTTGTGTGAGTGTATATTGGTCTCCCAGGTCAATAAACATACAGTATTCCACAAAATAAGTGTTGCCAAATAATTTGTGTGTAAATTACACACAAAGTGATTGGATTTTTTCTTAGCAAGATACTGTACATTCTTTACTCTTTATTCAGTGTTATTTTGCCCCTCTTCATAAACAAAAAAAGCAATTCTGTGGCATGCATTCCAGATTACAAGCACAATTTGAAGAGTACAATATACTATATTGCTCCAGTGGTGTGAAACAAATTAGACCTTTTAAAAATGTATTTCTAGCTATAGCAATTGAAATTGTGCATTAACATGCTTATCCCTCTTTATGTGCTGTATCTGAATCATTCTTATCTCTGTCTCCAGTTAGGTGAATGTCTTATTTATGAAATAGTCAAAGCTAATGAGAGTGTTATCCAGTACAGGAATCATTATAATCCACTTGGTCATTTATGCTGATTACAGATTTCAGCTACTTGTTTTCCACTTAGAAAATTTATTATTTTGTAGCCTTGATAGAGTACTGTATAAATGTAAAATTCCTATTTTATTAGCATGAAAATGGGAGGAGGATATGAACAATAAGAATCCATAGGAGGCAAATGCCTTCATCTTCCAGGACAGAAAGAGAATAGGAAAAAATAAAGAGCAACGAAAATTATTGCTAATATTTAGCTGTCATTTGTTTACATTCATACATTCACGTTGCTTATGGTGTCTTCCATGCCAAATTCAGTGTTTTCAGGGGGACATTTATTTCCTTATTTTGAATATCCCTGACTGTGGTGTTAATAGACTTAAGCAGCCTTTCAGAACTTGGAGACTTAATGATTTGTACATACTGTACATTATCTTCTGCATAATGTTTAAAATTAGGGAAAAAAAAACAGAATGTTAGGAATCATTCATTAAAAAGAATTATGACATTTCTAAACAAACAACTTTTTAATAAAACATCTTTTTTAATATTACAAAATGTATAAAGCTAACTCTTCTACATTTGTAATCACCTAAATCTTTTTTTTTATGTTTTGCCAAACAGTTTTTCATAAAATGTCATCTACAAAGGACTGTTTGTTAGTGTGATTTCTGTGTATTTTAATTATTGGAAGAGTTTTGTTTTTTCTTTGGCAGGATAACACTAACAGCAATACCCGAATGGAGAAAACTAATGAAATGTTAAGGCTTAATGAATTAAAACAGTTTTTAAAACTGTTAGCTTGTTGACTTAGACTGTGAAGTTATCCTTTTAAAGTTTTTATGCTATATCTTCTGCTAAATTCTAGTGTGTTACAACTTAACACAGACCAACAGGAGTAATCCTTAAGACCTTATTTTTACTTTTGACTTCCTTTGATTTATCTAGACTTAAATTTCGTCATGCTTATTTAAAAAAATGAGTAATAACCCTTCTTTTGCTTCAGGGTGTTTCATAAGGAACATTTCAATATCCATAAAATATATCTTGCATCATAGTCCCATCATTCAATAGCATTCATTGTTTAGAGAAAGACAGAAGTATTGTTTTTTTATAATGGGAAATTCTCTCAGCACTCTCTAGTACAATATCTAACTGCAGCAAATGGCAATTGGCCTTTGTCCATGTGCAATCTAATCAGATTGAAACTGTGTATATAAGGAATTGATTCCAAAATTCTATAAATCCCACATGTAAACCTTTTTTTAAGGTGGAATAGGCTTGGAGTTTTGACCGGATTCAGGAGCAGAGGTTCAAACAAATCGATTCCCCCGAAATGTATTGAATTTGGCACAGAAACCCTCACAGAACTGGTATGAAATCCACGCAGTGGGCAGAGCTATGATTCATGGGCATGGAGGTCTGCCAATAACATTCCATCTCTCTATAAGCTGCCAAACTTTATTATGAATAATTGTCAGTAACATAAAATATCTCACATTTAGCTATTACTTTAGGTAATATTTAAGCTCTTATCCAAAGACGCTTTCCATTAAAAGTAAATATATTAACATTTAGAGTTAATATAGTAAACGGTTAAACAATTAAATATAGACAGTATATAAGTATTTATATGCACACTGGATATTGAGACAACAGGAATCACATATTTTAAAGTTATCAGTAGTATTTCCATGAAAAGATGTTATCTTTGTTGCACATTCATCTCCATCTCCATCATGCTCTTAATACTGTATTGGAAATATCCTGGAATCTGCAAGAACAATCAATTTTCTCTGTTTTTTTTTTCTCCTGCCAAGCATTTTACAAAATGTTATCTGTTCTTGTTATTAACCCTAAAGACCTATATTTACTCGCATTTTGTGTACTCCTGATGCTGATGATTTTAAAGTGTGAAGGTGCTCTTTTAAGAATTAATTCCTTGCTTTACTGGTGTGCACTGCTGGTTCTAAATTCACCTTGATATCTTCACTTTAGGTTATGACTGAGAAGCTGTATGGTTTACAGTTTATTACACCCTCTTTTCCTGCTGAGTTGATCATTATTTGGAATATTGCACAGAACAGAAATGCAATTAGAGAGCATTCTGTGTGTTACCTTAAGGGTTTTATTCTGATGTGGATATACTGTACAGTAGTGTAATAAAAATATATTCAAAGCAAATGAGCATATTATAAGGGGAAAGGAACACCACAGTATTTTTGACTGTAACAAGTTTGTAAAAATTGATATTCATATCTATTCATTAACTAAAATAATCAAAGACATGATAACTAGTGTATCCATATTTCTTTCATTCTAATAGTACTTCACATCACTGAATTCACATTCACTATGTCCTTAAGGTTACACTTAAGAATATAATATTTGGTAAAATCAGGTAAAGTAGTCTTTCAATGATCACAAACAAAACCATTCTCTGGACAGATTTCCCATTATAGCTGTAAAATTAATTGCTACAAACCTTCATTTCATTTGCAAATCTCAGAAGCATAGAGTAATAAACAAGTGCCAGCAGCAAATCTTCTGCATGCATAGACTGACAGGTATGGCTAACAGCAAGCTATTCTTGTTAAAATATTTATCTTTATTATTGTGATTAGGAAATTAAAACATGAATGATGATTCTGCTCCCCATTATCCAATATTCATGCTTATTGAAAGTTATATGAAAACGGGAATTTTCATTTACTAAGAGCAAGATAAATTAAGTTATTAATGTGACATGACGGGTAGCCTAGGAGCTTACCTTCAATATCACATTTGAGCAATCCTTTCATTGCAACCAAGTGGATTTCAGCCATAAGCCTTGGTTTACATTTATATTCTCTGCATGATGGGAAAACTAGAATTTCTTCACTGCTCTTCTTTACTTAAAAAGAAAGCTTATTTCTGATATGCAAATATACACTCAATGTAAAAGAAGATTTTTGTAACTGTTAGACACTCATGTGACAATTCAAGAACTGATATTTTAGAACTAATTTAAAATGATAAAATTACAGTACTTAAGAAGACAGTTTTAACCTATTATTATTGATCTGCTACTTTTCTATATTTAAGCAAATTTAATGATTTAATGATTGCTTAACAGTTTAATGCCAAATTTGTGATGGGAAATCAGTTATTACTGTATTAAATTATTACAAGACAGATAAAACATAAATTTCAAATTAATTGTTTTTAAACTAATAATAGTTATTATATGTAGTAATTTGATTTCTATTTTGACATGTAATTTGATTTCTATCTTGACATGTAATGATGGATAAGAAAACATTTTTACTCATTAATCTCTCACTAATTAGATTTGTGAGGCTGACTCAAGCTAAGAATTCAGAAAAATACTAATACTAACTGAACCTCATAACAAGAATAGAAAAAGGATCTGAATTACTTAAAGTGACTGAGTCTGGAGAGCCAAGTAAGTAAAGCCAAGAGAGAGAGAGAGAGATTTTAAATCTCCATGTATTTCCCCAATTGACTTGTTCTCCTATTACTTATCAAGAGCAGTAAAATGTAAAGTTATGATTGGAAATAAAATCAATCCCACAATAAAAAGCAGGAAGACTACTAATCCAGGCATAAATAATTGTTGTTGAATTTGTTCCAACTGCAATTTTAAGAGCCGGTTTTGGCCTGAACACGTGTATTCATTATTATTATTATTATTATTATTATTATTATTATTATTATTATTATTATTATTATTATTATTATTATTATTATTTTAAAATCCTTGCACCTTCATTCCATTGTGATACTTCTCTAAGCACCAAAATCTCCTTTTGTTTGAATTGAACTGGGGGAGTAGTTGAATGCAAATTGGAAAAAGCATCTTAATGTGTTTATAGTTCACATGAATGAACTAAGCTCAATAAAGCCAATGACATTTGTGCCTTATTGGGCAGCTCACTGAAAAAAGAAAGGTGGAATGCAATTATATGAGGCTTTAAAATGAATGTAGTGCCAGTAAGGTTTGAAATAAATATTATATTCATCTGGGAGCTTTGCTTTTCAAAATTATATTACATAGGAAAAATGGCTGAATAGAATCTATAATGTACATGTTCACTGAACATAACATTTTGCAAAATCCTGTTGAATAGCATAGGTTGAAATGAAATGAAAACACTGTGGATTTGTCAATTAGCTATCACCTTTCTGAAATGAATTTACATGTATCTTGGTAAAAGTTTAAGATGGTATGTTTTTCTAGTTTGTGTTTTGTCACATTCTATATCCTAAACATTAATCATTCTGAAAATGCTAAAATACACATTTTACATTCCAGGTATTGTCTTTTTTGACTTTCAGTCAAAAACAAATTAATTGTTAGGCCTCATTACTGTACCTTATTACAGTAAGGATTCTACATTTATTTATTCAAGTAAACTAATTTTGAAGAAGACAACCCAAGTGTAAGTATTCTTTGCTAATAATGGCTGAAATCTATCAGGTCATTTAAAAAAGATGTTACTAAGATGAAAAGGAAATTCAAAAAGATTCAGAATGAAAAATCTGACAGTTGACCTTTCATGTAAATATATTCAGTATTACATGCAAGTAACAAAACCATGAACTACAAATATAAAATGGAAAACATCGACATTAAATAAGCTACCTATGAAAAAGACTTACTGCAGATGTTTATTTAGACACAACATTTTAATCTTCTAGACAATATGGAGAACCGATACAAAGGCAAACAGAATATTAGTTTAATTATTGCTTTAATTAAGGAATGTTGCTTTAAAATTGCAAAATGCCCTCATAAGACCTTATTTAGAGTATTGTGTACAATATTTGTGTCACTGTTTTGGAAACAATCCATAAAAAACAGACTAGATGCATTCCTGGACTCAAATAAATTCCCTGTTCTGGCAAAGTAAAAGAAGCTAAATCTTTTTAAGTCTTGAACAGAGAAGACTACAAAGAACTTGATTCAAGTGGTCAAAATGGAATTCTTCAGAATCAAGAATGAAACATGAGCCATAGAACACAAATGGAAACTAAGGAGGAAATGTATCTGAAACTGTAAGTAGAGGGCACTTGTTTGCACAAAGGGGAGATCTAGTTGTCTAGATTTAACTACTCAGCTGTGTTGTCGAAGACCCTGACTTCTTCAATGAACAGGCTAGATAAAATCCTTGGAACACATAGTTTCTTAAGAATGACCACAGTTGATATTTGCAAATGTTTTAAATAAGAACTTACAACTAATTGTGATTGTGAGAGAGGGGGACAATCAGTTCCCAGCAGATGCTTCTTAACTAAAGAAAGTCAAGGTCACTAAGTATCAAAAATCTTTTTAATTCTTGGTTTACCACTTCATATTTAAGTAACTGCTATTGAAAATTATTGGTTAAGTGCAAGAGCTAAAATAATTTGGTAGAATATTTGCTCAAATAAACATTGATTGATATTTCTATTGTTAAATGAAATGTCTTTTCTTTTTGCTTTAGGCTTTAATTGTTCAGTTATCGTTGAAAACTCTATTTTATAAAAAAATACAGAACTGTAGGTAATGTTAATAAAGAGACTAAGTACTTAATCCAGGCTATCACATCTTTTTCTTTCGTAACCCAGTTACAAATAAAGTACAGTATTATGTTAGTTTAAATTTAGAAATTGTTGCAATTACAGTACTTTAATTCTGTTTGTTTTTCATGTTTTAAAAGTCATAGATTATAGAACTTCAAATGATTTCATTAACTACTGTAAATCGGCTGTTTGTGTCTTTAAGTTTGTGTAACAAAGATCAATCAACAGTAAAACCAGAAATAAAAGATACATTTTTCTCACAAATTAAACATCAGCCAATATGAAAAAAGGACAAAGTGGGATCCAAGAATAATTGGCAGATAGCACACATGAAAAGGTTTGAAAAGATGTCCTGCCTTTGAAAATACAGCAGTAGCTGATAAGTATTACATTTTCATATTCAATGTCAGTCATGCCACATATCCAAGCTGCAGTGTATCACATAATACGTTCTATGAATTAAATATATTTGAAACATTTTTCAAACAATTCAAAAGTTTGTACTCACATTTTAACTGTTGGGAAATACTTGTTTATGCAGACCATCTTTGGGAATATTCTGCATGTTTTGATAGTGATAAAGCTGTTCTCATGTGTTATTCTGTACAATAATGTCTTGTATGTGGAAAATCCATGATGAAAATTTTAACATTGAGTACATAGGATTTTTAAAAGTGCTAGTCTTCAAAAATCTGTACTGAAATTTTACATATTTCTAATGATTAAGTAATATCCTATTAAACGTTTGGAAATTGATATCACAATGTTTCAATTAGTAACCAAAATTCAGCTGAACTTGGTTCAACTTGCTCAGTTGGTTTCACTAGAAATGACAAGGATAATTGGGATTTTCTGACACTGGTTGATTTTAAGAGAATTATATGTGGTTGTGTTGTAAATGGATCTGAATTGCCCAGTCTAAACCACTGAAAAAAACATGACAGTCTTCATGCCTTGATTTGAATGCCATTTGAAAACCCAGCTGAATAGCTCAACAAAACTTCTTACTAAACATAACCTCTCACCTCTTACTCTCTCCCCCAATGCAGCAGTTTCTTGATCTAATACGCATCTGTTTAATTTCATTTCATAACCCATAGATAACATAACCCAATGAAGTGCAAATCAGAAATGGTAAAAATGACAGACACGCACCTACTGTAAACTCCATTACAAAAAAACACATATTGGTGAAAGCTTTTTGTGCCAAAACATTGATAGTATGTAATAAATTCTAATAGAATTTACAAAGAGTGTGCATCCTCTTCCTTGAGCCATAACAACCAACTTATTATTATATAATGTACTAATATTTTAAAGTTTTTGGAGCCCACGGCAGAGAGAGACTCAGATTTATCAGTTGACTGTCTACAGTAAAGTAAGTTTCTCTTTGCAGTGCACAGTACAATCACACCAGTACTGTATATACACATTCATGTCAGAATTCACAAGGAATTTGTTAGCACTTTCTTGAATTTCCAGATAAAACCTTTTCAAGTAATATATCTGTTTCATCAGGTTGCTATTTTTTAACATGGTCACAGAGTTCAATTCTGTTTTATATTTTCCCTTAGAGCCTAAGCACAATAAAACGTATGTACAACAAGCAGTTGTGCATCTCCCACAGAGAGAAACCGATTTCAATTTTTTAATCCCTTACAGTTCCCCCTTCCCTACGGCAGGTGGTATTGTGATGTAGCAGAGTATCGACCGAGGTTACAGCGAATCCTTTTTATTACTCACTTTTTGCTTACTGCTTTTTATGTACTACAAAACACTCGAAAACTCAAAAACTCCTGGTTGCACATATCTCACATCTAAATGTATGTTCTTATTAATGATTTTAAGACATAAAATCCGAGTCTACAGTTTTAACCCCAGTTTTACATTAATACAATTACATTTTACAATTAATAGCAAAGGATAATAAGGAAGAGTACTTTTTGTTAATTTATGGTATTTATGGAAATTAAGCAAACCTATGTATTCGTTTTGCCATTTTACAGGGGTACTTCAGCATTTTGTCTTATGACCATGGTCTGATGATAATTGTTGCTACAGTATATACCCGGGCATTACTGTAAACATAAAAAAGAGAATTCAGCAGTGTTAGTGGATCAGTAAATGACTCACTTTCCTCTGGGTTACAATATTCAATGTCCTGTTGTAAGGACCGGGGTAGGAAGTGATGTCCTTCAGATTAGAGTTTTTGGCTACTTAGTCATTCAAACGTCAATAGTACTTATTGTAAGAGAGGATTTGTTAACGCTCATTTGTTGGCTAAATGTTACTTTAGACTTTCACAATCTGACCTGCCTAAAACTCCCACTTAATTCAAATGTTAATGCATCTTCTCACTTCTCTAACTGATCTGTTAGTAAACACTGTACACACCAGGCTGGTGCTGCACTTACTATAAGTAGGAGGTAAAGTTCCCTCCTACTGTGTATGTACTGTACAGAATTTTGAGTTTGTTAAAAAGTGCTATCTAAAAAAAACAAAATGTACTCTTTTATGGAACAGAACTAATTCAGGCAACTACAAAACCTTGCTGAAATAAAAGTGATGTTCATAAATCTAATTTTACCTGACTTCTAACTTCATACTCCCTTAGTGATCATCTTATCCACGTTATTAAAGAGTTAGACTCATAAGCCTGAGAAGTCATAGAGCTTACAACTCATTAACTCATTTCAACCGCAGGGCTCTATGCTGTCTGTGCTGTAATATCTGTAATAGCAGTATCTTATTTTAAAAGACACAATTCAGCTACAGAAAAGTGATGCCTTCACTTGTCCATTTTGTCTTACTTAAATACTTAAGTTACTAAAAGTACAATAGTCAATAAATTCCAGTTTAGTTTTTTTTCATATTAGACTGAACATCTTTGCCCAGAAGGCTTATTTAAGAATACTAAATGCATAGTGGGTTTATGAGAAAGCAGTTTTGAAGGTGTTTATTCTTCAGTTTGGTTTTTGCATGGCTGAAAAAGCCTGTACGTTTTGCATTGTCTTTTTACTGTTGTCTTAAATATTAAGGCTAGGAACAATTTAATCTGTCTGTTACATCCTCCTTCCTGGAGTGTCACTCGGCCCGCAGTTGCCCTGGGAAACCGGGAGCAATCTCATGACGGCTTATGGTTTTCCATGGCTCACTGCCACAATCGGAGCCCATCACAGCACATCCTGCTTCTTTTCTAATCATTACTCCAATTATTCAATCAGCTCTTTCTCTATTTAATGCAGAAGCATCTCTGTTGTGGCAATTCATTATTAACCTTTCACAGGCAGTGCTGCCTTCAGACCATTTTTACTCACCCTCTGAGCTGATCCCTCAGCCTGGTCTCTGAAGGAATCCCCACAATAACCATGTTCTGTATATAGGCGCACCTTCTTGTGGATCATCCCCAGCGTGGCTGCCCAGCCTTCTTGCCAGACATCTCTGCCTTTCATATTGCACCCTGTAGCTAAGCACAGTTCAAGACCTGGGTGGCTGTCCCCTATTCTTTTCCTTTTTTCTTCCATCTCCTTGGGAACTTTGCAATGAATCTGACTGCTGGTGGGGTCATCATTCACTTTGATGATTAAGCACCCAGTCCATTGGTTCCAGTGCAAAGCTCCCTAATCTCTATGCTGTCCAGCAAAGACTATCTAAGCACCACTGGCCAGTATTTCCTTATTCAATTATTCACCCTCATCACTTTCCCTCTGTTGTTCCAGTGTGCTTGATTCCCTCTCAGTCGGGTCTCTTTGGGCTTCTCCATAATTCTCCGGCCTCTTGTTTTTTAATTCTGCCCAAGCACACTAGTGCACAGCCATGGCTTTACACCCATTTCCTATATATACTGTAGCACCCTTCTCAGAAGTTAATAGTACTGTAATATCTTGCTTTAAAAATAAACATCTGAGAACTTTATTTCTGCTTTTTTTCCCAACCAAAAAGCAACACAGAATTGTCACATACAGTATGTCATTTCTACAAATTTAATACATTTTAAAATTAATGGCTCTGTTTTGATCTTGAAACATATGTGGTAGAGTTATGCAATGGTTGTAAATGTAATGCAATGTAAAATCTTTGTGAATAGAACTGAGTTCAATAATACCTGCATTCCAAGCAAAATTAAATAAACTATAATTTGCTTTAATTACTGCATTTCTTCAAATATCTGCCATGTTTCATTCAAGTAAACAAAAACATGGCATGTACAGTTTTCTATTAAAAAAATAAATAAACACAACACATTGCAATAATTCTCTTCCAGTTTTATAACAGAGAGGAAAAGAAACTTCCAAGTGCTACATAAGAGGTACAGTAGTTTTATTTTAACAAGCAATGTTTTTTTGTATACACAGAGTTCAAGTGGTTACTAAAGCTTTCTCAATATTCTGGCTTCAAGAGTAAGAGTCTGGTAGGCAACTTAGAACTAAATTTAGGGAAAACGTATTACAGTGACTGGGTAGTTGGGTAGTCTTATAGGGCAAGTTAAGACATTAAGGTGAAGAAATGGGGAGCAGAATATCATCATTTTAATAAAGATTACAACTAGGCCCTGAAGAACATTTATTCATGTGTAAGTCTCAACTTTCACCCTCTTTGGTTGAGATTTTTCAAAACCTAATTGTGAATGGAGTCCTGGAAACTCTCGATTTGTGTCTTAATTGTTGTTCCTCTAAACCATGTAGTCATCTGACCATCAAGTGAAGATGTTACATATTTTTTTGTCTTGCTTGCACAGCGAACCTATAAAAATAAAAAAAAACCTTGCCTGACAAACCGAATGTTCAGAGAGCATTTCTAATTATGTGCAGTACAGGTTTTAATTGCTTTCATTTCCATAGAATATGAAACTATCGGGAAAGGTTTTGAGAGTTTTATGCTTATTTTTGAGAAAATACTTTGTCTTAAATAGGAATATAAATTAATATGACCCTTGAGATCAAATCCTATAGACTTGCATGCACTTTGCTTTAAAATTAACTGTAGTTTATCCATTAAATATTAAACCTAATTAAGTACTGAAACTAATTTTGACTGCCTTTTGAAGTAATATATTATTATAAATCTATTACACATCTATTATTTTGATCAATCCTTACTCTAACTCTTCTTTGTATAAAAATTTTAACAGCGAGTATTGTGTTGTACATAAAGTTGTATGGCTGAGGCAGGTATCCTGCTGTCAAAACAGTCTTTTATATTTGTCATTTTGGGGGGGATTAGATGATGTAGAATCATCCAGTATAGGGCAAATCTGTACCACTGTCAGTAAAACTGGCTAATGAGAGGTGTAGGAGGCTATTTACGAGAAGGTTACAGTCTGTGTGATGTGGCATTCAAGGATCCGTCTTCAATGGGAAGTGGAAAAAAGGAATGTTCTGTGAGCTTTAACACCGTTCATAACGAATACGAGTCTGTGACACAAATATCACTGAAACTGTGAAATTGTCTTTCTTCAGTATTTAAAAATCTAACAACAATTTTAAAGGCTACTGATGGATTTAGTGGATGACCTGGCTGTTTTAGTCCTTTTTTATTCTTTGTGTGACACAATTTAACATCCTATACATCATGGGTTATAAATCCTCAATACAGCAAAGCAAAATTGCTTCATACTGTGATAAACTAAATTCATTTTTGTACACTGTATTTTTAGCTTTTTTTTACATAAGGAGGTACCAGATTTCAGATAGTCTAATCAGTTTAACCGTGGTGTTATTGGATTAATTGAAAGATTGGTGATGTGTTGGGCATACTGTATATGACATGGTTTGTTCATTGTCAATAACTGCTTAAAGAAAAGCATGCACTATTTAATATACAATTATTTATGAAACAGGATAGATACTTCAGGCTGTTTACAATTAATTTAGCAGAAAGATACCTATAATGATTGAGCATTTTTTCAGATCTGTATGTGAAAAACTATGTGTCTTTTCCAAGTTTGTGACTTTACACTGCAATGGACTGTAAGGGAGGTTATCTTTTAAAGAGACATCAGCTCGGATCTTCTCATTCATGTTCACCACAGAAGACTCTAACAACAGTAGCAGGCTTCTGACCATATACCAAAGGTCTCTATCAGGGCATAAAAGTTCTTCCACAAGTACAACATAATGATCTTCAGAGATGGGAAGTAGTCATTAAGTAATAAAGAAGAACAATTATTGTAAGATACAGCCACATAGTGACAATGTTTTCATCTGCTCTCACTTGGAATATGTTTTTTTTTTAAATTTTGGTTACCATGCTAGAAGACAGATATTGCTGTTGTAGAGGCACAGCAAAAGAGTTCACACAGATTAAAAGAACCAAATCCTTTCACCCTGAAACAGAGAAGATTAAGCTGGGACTTGATTCAAGTATTGAATAAACCAAAGGAATTGATCAAGTCAATTCAGTAAACATCTGTAAGGTCAGCAACAAGACAAGGACCTGGGAAAAAAGCAGAAATCAGGTTTAGGAAATAATACAGAAAACAGGCACTTCATTTCACAAAGGTTTGTGAAAGTCTGGGACCAGCTCAGGCCACATTCTCAAAGCTGACTTCCTAGGATCCTTTAAAATGTATTGAAGAAATTTTGGGGACATTAAAATACCATCAAAGAAATAAATAAGACACTTAATGATTTTGTCTAGTTTGTGACCTTTCCCTAAGAATTTTCTATTCAGTTCTTTGGCAACATAACAAAAATGCTGCTCTTCCTTCGTATCAATAGAAACATATGACATGATAGCAACACAATTGTATAGACTCCAGGGAATGCTGTTAAGATAATGTCAATCTTTTCTGTATTGCTGCGAAATAATATGGATACTAGTCACCAAGCTAAAATGTGATAACAGCATCATTATATTGGATAGTTGTTTTCCTCTGTAGGATGCAGAAATGAATTAACACCTATTACAATAAATGACATACAGTAAGAATAAAGCAAGAAAGTGTCTGTGATGCACACAAATAATACACATTTTTCTGACACAGGGATTTTCATGTGTTTTCTGGATTTTCTTCCATCAGAGCTCTTAGATACTTGAGCCAACCTTTAATAAACTAATAATTTGCTTAAATGGCCTGAAGATCAGTTATAATATGCATCGTAAAAGGGTCCAATTAAGAAAATTACTAGTTGGGCTTTCAATGAAGTCATTGAGAGCTCAGCAGGATTTAAAATCAAATGATAATGGAGTAATGAGATGCAGGGTTGGGAAATCATGATCTACAGTAAATGTTTTTTTTTCAGCACATTTACTTTTGACCTATGATTTAAAAAGTTAGTCCAACAATTTTGGTGCAGATCTTTGAACCAAACATTTGTATAATGTAATCAACTACCTGAAGAGCTGGTCCTGTATTGAAAAGGACTGGAAGACTAAAACTACTCCTACCCTGGAGCATATACTGTATATTGGTATTTTTACACTAAATGGTTCTATTAATATCATAGAAGTTTTAAGTAATGAGCTGTAAAATAACTTAAGAAAATCTTGATTCCCCTTTCCTACATAATCTGATAAGCAGAGATAAGCAGATAATCAATCATCTGCTTCATCACACTGGCCCCATGTTTTGTTTTTTCTTTAGAAGGATAAAATTCGACTAAATTTTACATGTAAAAGTTTTTTTTATGTTTTGGTTATTAGCATCTACAGTACCTCAGATGTCACATTAAAAATCTGTAGTGCCATGACTTCCAATAATTTTATTATATTGATATTTTCCTTCTGCAGTTCTACAACCTGTAACAGGCTGTAGATGTTTTATATTCACTTTATGGTGAGTAACATAACATGTTAGTACTTCCTGCTGCAAAGCAGAATGGTCTCAGATAAAGGCAAAAACTACAGTTTATGCCCTTTGTTTATCTGATTTTTGTTAGATTATGATCTTCAGTTTTTAGCTGTGACGTATTATATTATAATTTTATTATTTTATCATCATTTTACACAATAGTGTGGTTTTGCAATTACTCAATTTTAAATGTTTTAACCAGTATATCACATATATCACAACCATAGTACTGCAATAAGAATTTTTGTAAAGACTTTTTGTCTTTTTGTAAAGTTAAGCATTCTATCATTTTTGCATGCTACCAACTGGGGAAGACAACACAAAGAACCATATAAAAACAAAAGAAAAATCCATTCATAAATTGTTTTTTATACATCAGAGGGACTCAGGCTTCATTGTTTTGGCACAGAATTAGTTGTATCTCTAAATACTAAACATGTTTTCTATTTAATATACAATTTTGTATGTGATAATAAAAAGCTGCACTCTCAGATTTGTGCCATTGGGGAACTTCGTTTCTTTGTTTGTGGAATATTGCAATTTGTTTTTCTCAACTGAATGTAATAGAACACAAAATTTATTTTAAAAACAGGCATAAAATGAATATTTGTATGCTCGCAAGTCTTTCAGAAGCATTACATTCTCCACATGTGTAATACTCTATAGTGCTGTTTTTAATTGCCAAGATTCTAATTACAGTAAGTAGACTGTCAGTATTAATGAAAAAAGCTTAAAATGATAATGGATTGTTTTACAATTTTGTACATTATTCAAGATTTTGACACTCCTACTCATCTAACATCTTCAACTTCTGAATCTTTCTGTTATAATTTAATTTTTTTGTCTATGTGACGTTCATACCATCTTCAATGTCATAATGCAGTAAGAGGAACAATATTTTGTGTCTTTTATTATCTTACACAGTTTAAACAATGAATACAAAAACATTAAGCGATCTCAATGATGAACATTGAACAGCAATGATGAACATATACAAACAGTAAAGTGTAATTTATTATACAGTATTAATCTATGGTGAGCATTTTAAAAGTATGTGAGACTTGTAATATTTGTTTAATACCTCTCATGGATACCAGACCCATAAAAACCAAAAACAAAACATTGTTAAATCACAGCAGCATCCCTTTGTATCTTGGACTCTTTGTTAAACACCTTACAAAGGTGGTTTCCTAGTGTGATATTCCTAGTGTTAATATTTCCTAGTGTGAAACCTTTGCATTTTTGCAAGTACGGGGAATTTCACGTTCTTCAGGTGGTTGGGTGACGCAATGTGTTTGAGTGCTGAGACAACTAGAGTCAGAGCACAGCATTGCATATGGTGTTGCCTGTTATGCTCTTTGATACTTAAAAAAAAGACAGAACATAAATATTAGTATTGTTTTATATTCATGTTAACAACATTCCAGAGGAAAAAAAAAATGTAATTACATTTTTAAATTCAGAGGAAATTTGCTGTTTGTTGTTATTCAACTTTTTGGATAATAAAATGATTTTCTAAAGTTCTGTAAGATGCCCTAGATTCCCCAAATGATAGCATTTCATTTTTATATCTGCATCAGTGTTTGATTTAGAGATATAACAACGAACATCTGCTTCTGATTCTGCCTGTGCCTGCACAACATGAACATGATATGAATTCCTTCCCCCTCACAAGTGAGTCACATTATATCACAAGAACTCTAAATCTTGAACAGCTGCCATCAGTTTTGAGCATCACAACTATGTCCTCACTTTAATTAAATTTAACCCAAGAAGAAGACTGAACACTGCTCTTAGTTTGACTCGTGTTTTGTCAGATATTCATGCATTTGTCATTTTGAACACCTGAGCAGATCTGCAATCTGGTCACTTTCTCTCTGTCTCTTTGTGGAGATTTAATTCTATTTATTTTGAGATGTGCACCAAAACTATATATTTTCTCTGACTAGTGAGGGCTGAGAATTGAAACATTAAGATTTTTTTTAATTTAAAGATTTTAATTTATTTTTGTTGAAAACGTCTACAATCACATATTTTATTCATGCTATAGAAATAACTTCCTAATATGCAACAATACAGAAAGTACAATATGGCAATCATTTACAGCATGAACACATGGACAGATATGGTACCAGAACTATTATTATTTATAGTTTTACAAATAGAGAGTTACAGAAACAGAGAATTACCAGAAATAGATGAAGCAGATTAATCAATAATTAAAAAATAATCATAATGCATATAAATATCTATTTAGATTGTTTGCATAATTAGTGGCACCTGGTTCTTTGTTCCCTGCCACAGCTTTGGTGATAAACAAGTCACACTGGATTAAAGAAATTGTGATGTCTCAGGGGGTTGGAATACCTTTTGGGCAGTATATAGGCAGGGCTCAACACAACAAACGCACCTTAAGTTAACTCCAAACAAAAAACAATGTTTGTTGAAAAAGGGAAATAGCACACAAAAACAAAATCCTTTGCATAAAAATAACCACTGAGTTTTTCTCTGGTGCCTGAATTAGTACAACAACTTTAAAAAAAAGTACAAAATCCTGTGTCCAGAATCCCATCCTCACTTTTCCTCTAGGTGTTTTTGTCTACTTATTCTTTTATGTTTATTAGGCAGCCTGCCTGCCTCCCTGCAGGCTCCCTGGTGGGCTGGGTCTTCCCCACACAGACCCTCATTTCTCTCTACATGGGAGCCTTCGTTAATCCATATTGAAAGTATTGCATTCACTCATAGTCATAAACATATTCTCCTCAGACTCCTCTAGCATCTTGGCTCACTTTCTTTTTCACTCGTACTTAGTAGTATGTTGCAGAGTGGATATGTTCTCCCACAAGGTCACTTACAGCTTCTATTTTCGAGGAGTTCGGCGATGTTCCTCTCTCGTTTACACGTTTGTTTTGGGTTGTCTATTCCAGTGATTAGTATCTATCTTGGCCCATAGTAATGGGTAATCATCCATAGTTTGGCATTTGTTTTATATAAAGTTTAGCATGACATCCTCAGGTGTGCCGTATTAGCCTGGGGTCAACACGACACCACCCATTTCCTTGTTTTTTTTCCCTGTGATCAGATGGAAAGTTGGAATGGATTGAAGAAGGGAGCGTGAAAAAGGGATCTTCCAATACTACCCCCTGGGATATCACAACATTTTTATTAATAATGACAATACACAAACTAAATAGCACAACATAAACATACAAGGCAAAGGCCTATGATCCAGAAAAACTCCTGACTACCAATTATTCAAATCCTATATGACACCCCATAAATAGAGATAAACCTGCCTTCTGCACCAATATAACATAAAGTTAAATCTCACTATAAATCTGGATAGTACAAAATGAATGGGACCCTACCTCCCTATTTTAGAAATGTATCCCCTAACAAGGAGAGGCTGTTTCTATACAGTGTAGTGATGCATAGCCGTTTCAGGGACGCCAAATATGTAATGTTAGTGGCTCTCTGAAGGCACCAGTTCTGTAGGGTTTGGGCATTTACTGAGACAATTATTAATTGTAGCAGTAAATCACAAAGTTGATTCTTTTGATGGCTTTAGAGTCCAACCATGCGACATAACTCAAACAACGCACACACACAGGTACTAATACACGAGGATACATTTATTAATACATAGAATATGCCTTAAACTAACAGATCTTATCGAGAGGGTTATCAGAATACAAAAGATATATATTCAATCAGTTACGAAGTGTTACATATATCAAGAGGACATACGTTCAGTATATCATTCATTAAGACCGTTTCATAAATGAACTTGGTTATAACTTCTACATTAGATACTCGAAACAAGTACATAACTCTTAGGAATTAAATTGATATCAACTGGTTGGGATAACAATTGAATTCTCGAGCTGTAATGCATTGAAGTTGAATACTCATCAGATTCAGATCTCCTGCGGGCACAAAGAAACAGTTGCAGGCTGTTGCTGTCCAATCCGCGCTCTCTGGCTGTGTGCCAGGCTGTGCTGTGCGGCTTGCGACGGTGCGCTGCTGATGCTCACTGACCGGCTAGTTAGTGTTGGCTTTAACTAGCAAAGTTTGTGCACAGGAGAAAAGATGACTGTGGGTCCCAGCAAGTCAGGAAGAGGACCGGTTCGTTCCTAATGAAGAGCTAGTTCTGAATAGTGATTCAGCTGTCCACAGTTCCGACCTGTTCACGAGGCCTGCTGCTGGTTACTCTCTGGCAACCTCCACTCTAGACTCTTAGAACAAAGGAAAGTTCTGGCACTCGGACACACTGGCCGTTCCGTGGTTGTCCGGGCTGAGTCTCAGGATGGTCAGGAGGCGCGCTGCGAGGATGTCCTGCCCTTGGGAGCCTTCTGCTCCTGGGCCGTCCTGCCCTGGAATTCTCCTTTGAATTCCCTTTAGAACAGTCCACAGAATCCTCTCCAGAATCCCTTCTGAATCTTGTTGAATCTGAATCTCGTTGAATCTCTGTGTTGCCTGTTTTTACCTGGAGGAACTTCAGCTCATTGATTGGCTGAAAGTTCCATGGGCATCAGAGTCCCACGTGGGTTACTCGGCCCTACCAGTCCCTGATTGGTTGATCAAGGTGAGATATGAGTCACTTACTCCTGACACTTAGGAATGCAATCCAGATGTCCAACTGGCACTCCCTAGACAGATAGGCGCCAATGGGTGACCATTGATCATGATAGCCAGGCTTAGCTAAGTGCATCCCCCTTTGGGAGCTGTCCTTATCAAAAGAAAACATCTTGCATGAATGGTTTCTCTGTGGCTGCACCACAGAGATGAACAGAGAAATGGGGCCTCATTTGGGAAGCTCAGAAACACTTAATTCTGCCTTATTAATAAGCCTCACCGCTACAACAGGAAATCAAAGTTTCCTCAAAAAAATAACATAATGGCAAGTTGTCTTAACAAGGTTCAAGTACTAAACTAGAATACGATCTTAAAGGCTGACTGGAACAAGGATCTCCCACCTGGCACTATCTGTTCTCCTCTTCCCTTGTTTTTTGCTGTCCTCTCTCCCATCTTTCTCTCTCTCTTCCTCTCTCCTGACTGTTTTGTACTCAATCATCTGAAAAGGTTACAACATTTACAGCCAGAATTGGTGCTGAGTGTGAACCTCAAAAAGAGACTTGAACATCAAGCCTGATCTTTTTTTTGTTTCAGTGCAAAAGTGATTATACTGTAACTGTAAATAACACCAGACATTTGCAGAGGGTTGTGTGAATAGAGCGAGGGGAGCATCTTTCAGTGAATTGTAAGGCCGCACGTTTACGTAGCATAAAATGGCTGGGGCAGTGGGACAACTGCATCTATTTAAACAACAAATACTTGATAAGTAACTTTATCTTTTCTGCACAGCAAATTACTTGTGCTTGAACCACTTTCTTTCACTTACTGCTTCACCCACACAATCACTACAACACCATATCCCAACACTTGCACAAGGTAATTATTTTATTCACTCTTTGATGGATTGGAAATTGACCTGCTGTCAAAACTGAAAAACATAATTTAAAGATGTTTAGATGAACAGCCCAAGATGAATATCTCCTGAGAAATGTCAAGTCAAACACTAAAATAGAACCCATTTGCCAAAGAAAATGTACTGGGAGGCATTACAACTAATATTTTTGTGGATTTCATATTTTTTTTAAACAAAATTAAAGCACTACTGTGGAAGCTGAATATTTGCAGTCTTGTCCAGAAACAATATTCTTTAACTTGTCTTCCAAAATAGTAACCAGAAACTATAGTTAGAAGCATTAAATATGTAGCAAATGAGTGTTGAAACCATTATATTTGAACATTTAATGCATCAAATTAGAACCTTACTCACAAAGAAATGCCCTACTGAACCATTTTAGAGAATTCTCAAGAAATTCTTCACAGAAAAACATTTATACATTCATGCTGTTACTTGACCAATCTTATCCCTTTCACTCGGACATGGTATAATAAAACACTTCCAATCAACAGGTTGTTGTCATGGCAACGGATGCAGCAAAATAGCACCATCTTTGTGGAACTGAGTGTGATAGCAATCAATTTTTTTTTGTTTTCAGTTAATTTTGAGTGTAAAAAACAAAACCAAATTGCAAGATGTTGGTGACAACAGATGAGCTGCAAGGCAATAATAAATCTTTACAAATAAAATTACGCTTTTCATGTAACAGTGAAGAAAGCAAATATGATCGTGGGGATATGTTTGCTGTATCTGAACCTCTGAACAAATTTGTGGTAAAATGAATTCAACAGGGTGATACCTTTTGGAGCCATACTCTACCAGAATCTGCCACATGCTAAGTGGAGAAAGTTCTTTGTTGTCTGAAGTTACTGTAATTGAAATTTTCAAATAAATAAACATTCATGTCAAGCAAACAACATGTACTTTAGTGCATCTTTACACAATGTCTATATTTTCTTACTATACTGGGGGATACCCAGTAGTGCCAGCATCCCCATTGAGTGAGTCATGAGTGATCAGTTCTTCTAAAGGCAATTCATTCAACTTAACAGTGAATCAAACATTCATCCAATGTGCGAGTAAACTACAGTATGTAACAGAAATGTGTATATATATATATTATATATGTATTTAAAAACATTAAATCGAATATGGTCTCCAGGCCTGTCTTAATCTAAAGTCTTTTTAAGTGTAAGATGGCTCCAATTTTAAGTACTCAAAAATGAGTCAGCTGAGGCATAGTGAGCAATCCCAGAAAAGCTGTTTTTCCCAGTACAAACAACTTTTTTTAATTTCATCAGATATGAGTAGGTGTGAATTGCTTGAATTTAAAACACCTTTACATCTCAAATGTAACATGGAAATTAGAAGAATTTTTAAACAAGATACTGAATTTAGGGCAGAACTCATTTAGCTTTGTGGAATACATAAAGGATTGACATTCACAGCATAGATTTTAAATCAATACAAATAATCCATTTTATCACTGTGTTTTTCCTATACCGAGGAAGCATACTGTAGATATAATGTATTGATCATAGCAAGTGAACAAGAATTTGTCATATGACCATATCTGATGCCACATACTGTGTTTAGTAGCATATACTGTCCTACTGAATTCCAAAAGTATTCAGTGAAATTCTCTACAAGTATTTGTGACATTGCAAAATGCTACTAATTTTTTTAAACTTTAATATTTTATTCAAAGCCTGAATGCTCAAACTGAAGATATCTAATGGTAAGGTACTGTAGGTTACAGTAAATCTTTGCAAAAGCTAAAAAGAAAATGCTTAAATGATTATTGCAAAAGTATTTAGATCTGTAATCTCAAGATTTGATGAAAGCAAGCCACAGGTCTTTTTGGGTAAGCCTGTATGAGTTTGGTGTGTTTTTTTGCACATTCTTAATGGCAGATTTACTCAGATTCTCTCAAGTAATTTCATTTCCTATTTTAAATAGGATTCAATTCAGGATTTTGACTGGGCCACTCAAGGACATTCACTTTCTTATGTATAGCTTTGGCCTTGTGATTTGGATCATTGTTCTGCTAAAAGGGACAGGTTACAGTCCCAGTTCTGGATCTTAAACCAGTACTTTGCACCATCTATGATCCCATCAGTCTTGGCAACTTTGACTGGGCCACTTTTCCTTTTCCTGATGATAAGCAGAACTATAACATAATTCTGGCATCAACATGCATAATTGTGACGCCATGTAGGAATGATGTTAACCGAGTGATGCACCATGTTAGGTTTGTGTCAAATGTAACACTTTGCATTTAGACCAAAATGTTCAATTTTCTCTTGTGTGAATACAAACCATTTTGCTACTTGGTTGCAGCAACCCTTAGTTTCAAACCTGACGTGGGATTTAAGATTTTTTACTGAGCTCCATCCAAGTCCTGTTTGTGGAGTGACAGGGATATTGTTGACCCAGGTACATTTTTTTCTATCTCAACCATTGAACTCTGTAACTCTTTATTGCTGTGGCCTCACAATGGTATCCTTAACCAGTTTCCTAGTTGTCCTACTGATCAGATTGGAGGGACAGTTCTTAAGCACTGCCTGTGTCCCTTCTATTTTATTAAGAATCTTTGAAATCTTTTATACCCTTCTCCTGATCTGCACCTTTATACAACTTTATCCTTGTGTTACTTTGAAAACCCCATGATCTTCAAGGTTAAATCTTTGCTTGAAATGCACTATACGAGTAAGGGAAATTACAGAGATAGGTGTATTTATTTTAAAATCATGTGAACCACTTTTATAGCACACAGATAGAGACCACTCAACTGATTGTGCACACAAAGTAAATCTGTTTACCAAAGCAAAGGTTTTGAATACTTAGAGGAAATGATGACTTTTCCATTTTTATTTCTTATCAATTATCCATTTCTTTTATTTAAATTTGTTTTTTTCTTGAGAAAGAGTAAGTTATGTATATAACAATATTAATTTACACTTAAAAAGTGAAAGCTTGCAAGTCACTGTTTGCATACATACAGTAAATGTTTTATTTTTAACCCAAAACGTATGCAGACATTTATCTTTTTTCCATTTATACCCCTTCCAAGTGTATACAATTCACCAAATTATGAAATAATAGACATTACATTTTAAGAATTTTAATTATGCTATCTAAAAGTATAAATCTATGAATTTGGTTAAATGTTTCTTTGAGTAAATGGATGCAATAAATCTATACAGTAATTCTAGTATAAAACTGTGCCTACTGTATAACCTAATAATCTGGTAAATGAATCAATTGAAGAAAAACAAATTACAGCAGATAACATAACATTTTAAATACACCATAATACTTTCTTAACTATGCTGTTGTGGTTAGGAGTTAAAATTTAAAGGGTTAGCTGCAGTGCAAAGAACAAATACATAAGTATTAGGTATCACTGTAATTAACCATTGCTAACTCAGTGACTTCATCAAACAAGGTTTATCGCAGTGGTTAGCATTGTTGCATTGCAGCACTGCTGCCATGGTTTCAATTTGCTGGGTACTTTCTGCATGAAGTTTGTATGTACTTCCCATTTGTCTCCGGGTGCTTGTTTCTTCCCAGTATCCAAAGACATTTGGGTAGGTCAATTGGCTTCTGGGAAAATTGGCTGGTGTGAGTGTATGTTTGTACTGTAAAAATGTGACCTGTGATGGAGTGGTGTCCTGTCCAGGGTGTATCCTACCTTGAGCCCACTGCTTGCCAGATATGCTCTGGCTCTCACACAGACCACAACAGACAAAGTGGTTGACTGAATTTGTCTTCAAGCCAGATAACTTAGTCATACACTTAGAACTTTTCAAAATAATCTGTTCAGGAGTAAAGTTAAATCAAAACTTTGAATCTTGATACAGACCAGTGTATTTCTTGGATTGTTTGGAACTGCATTTTGTCTACAGTTCAAGACTTTTGCAGACCTTAATGCTATGTCTGTTGAGATTAACATAATAGGAATTGTCATCTATGGGTATATAAATAAATGACATTTTTAAGAAGGAGTCACTGACAGCCTTGTCTTTTACTTTCATAATTAAATTACATTTTTTTAAATGTCATGAATCCTTAGATTCAATGCACATGTTTCCAAGGTCTTTTCTTTGGTAATTTAATGAAGATTAGTATTCCTTCTGATGAGTAATGTTTTGTTTTAATGACAGATTAGACGCCTCAGTTCTTACATTGACCTTCATTTGAACAGATCAGTTATGATGACTGAGTAATACACAGGTGATAATTGGCTAAAGGAGAAGAGAGCGATGATATTTTTCAGCACACTCAGGAGAGCACAATGAAAAAAAAAATCTTTCTATAAGTTACTAAAGAGATTTCGGTTGCGTCTCTATAAGAGTCAATTGTTATGAATTATAATATTAATGAAGTGAAAATTTCTTCTCATACTGGATGACTCTATTACCTGAATAAGCATGTTACATATCTAAAAAAGAGACTGCTGTAAGAATACACATGCTACACTTGTGTATTATAATTATAATTCCAGAAGAGTAGCACATTTTCTGGTGAAAAGGATAACATTTCATTTTGGTTTAAGGTGATATGGTCCAAAATGTGTTTCTTAAAATGAGTGCAGAAGTTTGGCAATGCAATCTCAATTTCAGTTTGCTATGATCTGGAATAGACCAACACTTGCTGGTCGGGCAAACCATTGGAAATCACTTGGCAGTTGTATAAGACCTTGAAATCTTTTTCAGAATTTTTTCAATGTTGCACTAGGCTGATACCATATCAAGGTTTGTCACAGTTTGAATCAGACTGTACTGTACCTTTGTATGTTTCCTTCCTTTTATCTTGGTTCCACTGGGATTTACTACAGTTTGGTCTGTCTTCACCACAGCAGACCATAGTAAACTTTTATAAGCAGGAACTAAATCCTTGTGCATGCATAATGAGACTGAATAGAAACATGACATCAAAGAATTTGCTCTTGGAGGAAATGTACTATAGTAAGTTATACTTATCTGTGACATATACACTAGTTGTGTCATAACCTTAATGGTAATTAGATCAATTTATTTAAATCATTTTGAAAGACTTTGTAGCTGTGCAAAATTAATGTAGTTAAAAAAAGTATAGGAAAACAATGTACTGTAGTTAACTGCTCGTGAACTAAAAATGCCTTTATGTCTTGCTTTTAAGTGGGAAAAAAGGAATATTGACTAAACACCAGCTGGCTTTAATTTCTTTACAAATTTACTATGTAAACTTGCTTTGTTTCCCCAGTGGAGATTCTGACTATTTAATTACAGGCCTCATTACCCTATTGTGGAATTCAAAGATGCATATCTAATATGAGCAGTTAAAAGTAATGTCACTCATTAGTCTAAGAGAGAAGAAAACCCATTCATTTTATTAAAAAAAAGAAAAGTAATCTTATAGGTGCAATCATAAATAATTTTGTGAATTGCATCAAATAAAGCTGTATAATCCATTACAGAAGCCTCCTGCTAATAGAGAATAAAAGAGTATCTTCTTTGAAAAGTGTCATATCACTTGAAGTAGCACCTTCATTGGTGTGTCCATCAAGGTGGTCTCCTGGGCATTAATGACATGGCAATCTTTTACAATTTATTTTAGAAAGTTAACAATGGAAATCGTGACTGTGGCTACAAGAAGGTCAGACAACATGCATTCTATTATCATTCAAGCCACAAAAACCTTCAGCGATAGATAAGAATTCCTTTTGCACAGTAAAGACTGTGAAATTGGCAGTGCTGAACCTAGGATGACATGTGATTGCTTAGTCTCCAAAGCAACCTGCAGGGAGTTTTGAAGTTAATTTAAGTGAAGTGAATTGATAGCTAAAGACCACTTTTGCCTCACTTTTACCCTCATATGAAATATCTTACTTTGCTGGATCTTTCCAGAGAATTTAGAACCTCACTGGACTCACAGTGAAACATTTCTTGTAGTGACTTCATTTACTACTCTCCTAGTTCACAGGGTTTCCCTTTACAATCCCTCTTTTTTTCTCATTTCCTTACTCTCCTTCTGCCCTTGTTTCTTTCCATAGCAAAATGTTTCAAGTAAAAATGGTAGAGCTCTTAGATACATGGAAGAAGGGCATTCTTGGAATAATGTTTTGATACAGGTTTCCATAGGAAATCAGCAAGGACTGCACGTCCTAAGGTTTCAACAAAGCTTCTTAATGGCTTTCTAGATTCTTTTACTGTAATTTTGGGTCAACACAAGTTGAACACACAGTGTGTTACACCCCTACTCTTTTCGAGAAACGCCCTGGGATTTTTTAATGACCACAGAGAGTCAGGACCTCTGTTTTACGTCTCATCCGAAGGACGGTGCCTGTTTACAATATAGTGTCCCCGTCACTATACTGGGCCGTTAGGACCCACATGGACCGCAGGGTGAGCGCCCCCTGCTGGCCCCACTAACACCTCTTGGTTTTAAATGGCATACTGCTCCTGTCAGGCTACAAACAAGGGCGCTTAAAAGTGAGTTAAAGGCATGACATTTCAAGGGAAAGGCACCACCCTCCACTGACCCAACCCATGGTGGCTTCACAGTGCTTTCATAGTGGTTGGGCTTGTTCCTAGCAGGAACCTGCTATCTCTGCTATTCAGTTGAGGGTCACAAAGGGCATCTGCATCCTGCATTTCAGTCCTTAGTTTTCAAATTGAACTAAAAATCTTATGTTCTGGGGAAGCAAGTGGGACAAGGCTTGTGGTAATAACCAAACATTCTCTGAGAATGACGTGCCAGTTTTGTGTTGGTAACTAAAAATATGACAGGTGAAAGAATAAGAATTACCTTATTTCAAAAGTAGCACAGGGAATTAAACAATGAAAAATAATGTATGTTCAAATGGCTAGAAACGCTGCAATAAAATTAATGTATTGTGGAAAATCTTAGCTTGCTATTTGATCAATGTGGTATCTGTCAATGGGCAAACTAGAAATTAATCTTCCCTTCTGTTCAAAGATTGAAGTTTCAAAGATTGGTTTTTGCTATGGCATACATTTTTTATGAACAAGTCCCACATTTTGGATTTTAAATGAAAACAATGTCTTTGACATAAATTATAGTTTCTTTGCTTGACTTCAACCAGTTAATTAAGTATATTTTATGACTTTCAAGGGTATTGGTTTAGGAGCCATCAGTTATTATAAGCAAAGATTGTGGGGTTATACTACATGGAATGTATAACACCTTTCATACACTAAACACATGAAAGTTCTTTTTTTTTCTTGAATCACATTTTGACACAAAGTTTTTAATTTTATGCATGAACAGAGTACAGTATATCTAGGTAACAAATGACCAGGTGTAGCATGCACATTTATATTGGTCAGGATTCAGATATTGACTCTCAGGCATACTTCTCGTTCTGAAACACACAGCTCTTTTGTTTGTGGAAGACTTCAATGCTATTTGGTGTCCTTAGGGACTAGTGTCTTGTGTCTGTATACTCAAATGAGCAAAATAAAATAATTGGTACAGATCTTCTCCAAAATGTTATTCTCTTATTTTCGTTAGTCTATAACAGCTTTCTTGAAGAGCATAGGTATAAATATGAATTAGCCAATTAAATTTAATTACATATATATGTATTCAAAGCTGGATAAGAAGCAACATAAATCACTAAAATGTACTGAGTATTGAATAAAACTGACACCTTACAACTGCAAAAGATTAATACTATTATAAAAACATAACAAAACCTTGTAGCAGTTTCATTGGTATTTTATTGAACAGACATGATACATTTAAATTAATTATGCTGATTAAAATTTGTCATCAACAGGATTGATCAAAATGTGTCTATTATTAAAGTCACAGGCTAGTAGTATGCGTTGCCATTTTTAGAAACTATACCAGCTATACAGGTACATCTACAACATGCTTTGTACCCACATTGTTCAAACTGGTATCCAAACTTTAGACACCACACATTGTTCCAGGTCATACCACAGGTGATCAATGCAACTCCTGCAAAGCAGGACATCCACATAATAACAGTCATATTGTCATCTTACAAACAATCACACAAGTACCATGAGCACATGTTTTATCCATCTGGGTTGTCATGTCAGGATGATACCATAGAAAGGGCATCACGTAAAGTCCCAGGACTTGATCACTGTACTGTTGTACAGGCATGTTGCTAAAATGAACTGTGGTGACTAGATGCTTCCCATCAGGCCATCACACTCGGACCAACCCGTTGATCTTGGTGTCACAATTTGCTGTCTTCCAGATCATAGCCTGTCATCAATGGTTTGTATCTCGTTACAATAATAATAATAATAATAATAATAATAATAATAATAATAATAATAATAATAATAATTGCTTACACTTATATAGCGCTTTTCAGGACATTCCACTCAAAGCGCTTTACAGGTAATGAAGACTCCCCTCCACCACCGCCAATGTGCAGCATCTACTGTACCTGGATGATGCGCCGGCAGCCATAGAGCACCAGAACACTCACCACACATCAGCTATCAGTGGGGAGGAGAGCAAAGTAATGAAGCCAATTCATAGATATAATAACTTTGCAGTTGCTATCACAGATTTTAGGCAACAGTTTCTGCTGGCTTAGTCTATCCTTTAACATACCAATGACACAATGATGTTGTTCTGTTGATAAACAGAACATGTTGCATCTGCTTTGCCTTTTTCTTTCTTGATTTTCATCAGGATTGACATTCAGCAGGTTAAATCACCTCAACACCTACCCAATCAACTCTCTCACTAATCCGATTATTTAGTGCTTACTGTATATAACAAAATCATTTGAGTGTATTTGTCGTGCATGATCAATTAATCAGAATAATGCCTGAAACTCTGAATATCACAAATCTGTATTTCTTATTGCCTAAAAACATAAATGCATAGACCGATAAATATAATTTGATGCTAATTTAATATTTGTACTTTCCAGTGTGTATAGATATCTTTACTAAAATGTAAAATAGAAATAGATTACCACTTATTGATACATGTCTCCTATAAGCTGGTTTGTTTAGTGAATTAGAGCCTCTAATTATAGGCTTAGTGGTGGGTTTAGATAAATAATTAACACATGCTGACTCCATGACAGTATATTACTGCAAGTCTCTTAGCAGACCATTTCTGTCATCCTTTAAGTAATGTATTCAGAAGCAGAATAATGTTGATCTTGTAATTTTGTAATTCTATCAAAAAGAATATTTAGCTTATTCTTTCATTCTTATGTCTTCTCTAGTTTTATGTGAATAGTTAGTGTTTTAACTCATAATCGTATGTCTTTCCTTCTGATTTTCTCATTTATTGGTCTTTTGGAAATTTAGACAGCAATTCAATTCATTTTTTTTTTCCTTGTATACACTGAAAATATACTTTCTTAATATAAAGGTAAATCTTTGCAGGTTTGTGTCGTTAATGTAAACAGCTTGATAATAAATTTATCCTGAAAGATTTACAGCTCTGTAATGATTGCTTATTTACAGTATATACTGTATAATAGAGAATAGTCCCAAAATATTATTCTTTATGTCATATACACTTTTCTAGATCAATCACTGCACAAATTATTTTAAAGCTACCTTCAAATAAATGGTAGATGCAATGGCATTTTTTGCCAATTTACAATAATGATTTTTTTACACTTCCTTTATGCCTAAAGCCTTCCTGGAAGCCACTATTTTAAAGAAATAAGTGCATTTTACAAACACCTCTAAGAAATATCTGAGACAGATATTTAATCAAAAGATCTAGGGAATGTTATAAATACCCTTTCAATGCAGCCATTTTACCAACAAATAATAATAAACTTTATTTATTATGTAGTGCTTTTAAAACATGTCCAAGTTAAACAATGAACAGTTAAAACAAGAACAGTTATAAGGATAGCAAATTACAAAATGAACACATATAAGAAAAACCAGTGATTAGAAGCACAACAAAAGCCAGCAGCCATGTCACCCTGCAACTTACAATTGGCAACCCACTGAAGCTAAGCAGGTGTGAGCCCGGTCAGTACCTGGATGAGAGACCTCCTGGGAAATGTCCCCTGATGGGGACACTATACTGTAAAATGAGCGCCATCTTTCAGATGAGATGTAAAACCAAGGTCCTGACTCTCTGTGGTCATTAAAAATCCCAGGGTGTTTCTTGAAAAGAGTAGGGGTGTAACCCCAGTGTCCTGGCCAAATTTCCCATGCCTCCTAATAATCCCCCTCTATGAATTGGCTACATTACTTTGTTCTCCTCCCCTCCCCCCCCGATGGCAGGCGGAGCGATGTGCCGGTTGAAGTATTCTTGGTCGCATTTAATGGCAACGTTTGGTTCAAACCACCAAATGGAGATGGGCGTGCCTACAAAATGCGGGATTAATGATAGGATGAGAGAGAGAAGTACAACAAAAGATACGTGGTCATTAGAAAATAGAGCAGAAACAGACAGTAATTAATTAATACCCTTTCTGAAAATTAAAAGTTTTGAGTCAAGATTTAAATGCACTCAGGTGGGTGGGTCTCTGATGTTCTTAGGGAAACAATTCCAAAAGCTTTGGGGTATAGCAAAATAAGGCCTTGTCACCCTTAGAATGTAAATTGTCTTGGGAGAATTAAAGAAGACCAGAGTTAGACAAAGTTGCAACTTTGGGGAATAGATGGATATGTCAGTCAGGTACTGTGTTTTTAAGCCATATAGAGCTTTATGGGTGAGCATAAGGATTTTGTAGTAAAACTCAAAACCTGATAGGAAGCCAGTACAAGGACTCCAAGACAGGCATAATGTGATTGCTTGTTCACTTCCTGGAGAGGATTCTGACTGCTGAATTCTGAACATACTGGAGTTTGTGCAGTGTGGATTTAGATACACAAGCAAGTAGAGCATTGCAGTAAACAAAGGCTTCCAATAGTAAAAATACTAGCCCAAAAACACATTAATACTTTTGCTGAAGTACAAAGGTGAAAATGGCATAGAAATACAGGTCTGCATTGTCTCCTAACCATTTGGTAATTGCATTTGAGGCTTGCTTTGTAATGTTATCCTATTGTGAAGTCCATCTGAAACTAAGCTTGAGCTTGATAACGAAAGGCACCAGCCATTGAACTTTGTCACATACGTTCTTATGTTGTCTTTCTGGTATGGAAGAAAACATTGTATCGGTCTTGACTTACTTGTAGATGGACACCAGTTGAAAATGTATTTTTTTCTACTTTTAACTATAGTGTACAGATTTTCAGACAAGTCTCTAAATTTCCTCATGATAATGTGGTACAGAGTGTGATTTATTTTGTAAAACAACCAAAACACACCTTAGGGATTTAAATTCACTTTTCAACATATTTACAGAGTATGCAATGTGTATTTAGGAAGATAATAATAATCATCATCATCATCATCTTTAATTTATATAGCACCTTTAAAGGTGGCTTCTCAAAGCACTTTACAGAATAACACAAATAAAAAAAAGAATACACAAAATAAAACACAATTACAATACACAGAAGAGACCGTGGATGGTGGTACTAAGTATAGCAGGAGCAGAGGGGTAAAGAATGGAACCAGTTAAGTAAAGGCTCTTCTAAAGAAGAAGGTTTTGAGTCTGGATTTGAAGGAGTTTTGAGAAGGTGACTGATATCCTTGGGGAGAGAGTTCCAGAGCTTGGGGGCATAACAGGAGAAGGCCCTGTCATCCATACAATGTAGACAGGCTTGGGGGACAGTAAGGAGACCAGAATTTGAAGATTGAAGGTTGCGAGGTGGGGAGTAAGGTGATAATAGTTCAGACATGTAGTGAGGTGCCAAGCTATGCAGAGCCTTATAGGTGAGCATGACAATACAACATACAATATTTTGACAGATTACTCATTTTCATACAATAATATACACTTATTTCAATCCATGAATGTTGAACAATATACAGTATATATATTAAATATCTGTACCTGTATTTTAAAACATACAATAAAGCAGTTAAATTACTAATTGTATGATTGCATTAATTCAATACTTGTGTGCTAGCAGTCCACAGTACAACAGACAGCACTGCATAATGTAGACAGTATATTACAAACATAATAAATAATAACAAGAAAAATATATATATAAATGTTGTGTACAATACATGTGTAGTAGTGAGAAAAAAAACGGATGTGTATTGTGTCTTAGGGATTGCAGTTAGCTGTTGAGGATATGTACTGTAGTGGGATAGAGGCTGTTCTTGAGTCTAGTGGTCCGTGCTTTAATAGTGCAGTACTGCTAGAGCGCAGGGAGAGAACAGTTTGCGGCTGGGAGGGTTGGGATCCTGAATGATGGATTGGGCTTTATTGCAACAGAGGATGGTGTGAATCTCACCAATTTATGGAAAATCACATCCTGTAATCCTCTGTGCCATTGCCACAACTCTTTGTAGTGCATTTCTGCCATGCATTGCAGACTGTGTAGGCTTAACTACACATTGTGGGTTTGAATTCCATGTTAAGGCATTTTGTTGTACCCTCAAAAACTTTATTGCACTCAGACAGGCTCAATAATGGCAATTTGTTCTTAATTTGCTTATCTGGACAAATACAGGATTATTCTTGGTGCTGTGGGGATCAAAGTGTGACTAAATAAGCATGGTTCAGACAGAGCACCTTTCTTAAGAAAGGTATTCATCTTTTCAATTCTGATTTGACAATCATAAGTACTGGGCCAAGTCGATTCATAATTGCCAGCTGAGACAGTTTGAAAACATAACTATTCAAAACGTAAAAAGTATGATGAGGCATTGGTAAGAATTGTAATAAAAACAAATGATATAATTATTTTCCTGGATTTGATATCATAGATTTCTTCTTACCTTCCAAAGACATGCTGGCTGGGGTAAGTGGTTCTAAATTGCCCTGTCTGTGTGACCTGAAGTGGACTGGCATTCTTCTCAAGGTTAAGGATTTGATTGGCTCATGGTTCATGGTATATTTTCTTCTTGTGCCCTTTATTTGTAGGATAGGCTCCAAGTTTCCAAAGACCCTTACAAAGAATAAGAAATTTTCTCACAAGAAATGTATGGATAGTTATGTGTAAGATATTACAATTCTATCTAAAAGCTATAATCTCCTGATCTAGCTAACATATAATGAAGAGGAATCTGACTCCTACAGAATGTCATCTTCTCACTCACTCACTTTTTCAATCATCTAAAGGGGTAACAAGTCTAAGACTACTCAAGCAGAGTAGTTATTAGATCCTTGGATTTCCATCTTTAAGTCTAAGACTACACCAGTGTTGGTCATTAGATACAGATACCCCACATCAGTATGTATACACTACAAAGAGTAAAACAATTGTGCTGTATGTTCAACACATTCCTTATAAGAAATCTTGTTTTTATGATATCTCAAAAACAATGACTCAAGAGACTGTTTTTTTTTCAAGATATGTTGAAAGGCAAGTTGTCATAAAAAATGCAGAGAATTTTATATAGAAATAAAATTAATAAAATGAATGGCTTCCTGTTGCTGGCAGTTATCTTTGCGAACAATATGCCTCCATGAATGTGAATGGTCTTTCTGCATTTCTTTAGGCCATTGTTTTTTATCTGTCTTGTTTTGTCTTTTTGGAGTGTAAGGGTACCCCAGCTTTTAATCAATGCTTCAGTGGGAACCCATTCAGATTGATGTATCCCAAGTGACATACAATATTTCAAATAAATCCTTTTCAGCATGTCCTGATGAATCACATTTAAAATGTGCCAAAAAGATGGATACAGCAGCTTTAGATTGGGGAATTATGACCAAATGTCCACACAAACAATGCAATGAAAGAGCATTCCCCATTGCTTTCTGCAACCCATCGTAGACATAGAAACCATTATCTCAACTGGAGAAAGCCAAGGTCTTTTAATTTTTAACCATTTGTACAGGTACTGTTACTCTATTTGTGTGTTTACACACTTCAAAAGCACACCTTCATAAACATCACTCCGAGGTGTCATGCACATTAAAATATACGATGCTGATCAAGATAGATCATAAGCAGATTCATATGGTCCTAGGGTGAAGGCAAATGTATGTTTACTATTTTTTTGTTACTAAAACTACATATGAAAGAAAGGGGGCTAGTACCCCTATATGGTTTTCAGAATGACCAGTGCACCCACAGGTCAGCAATAGACACTAGTATTGCTTAAGATTCCTATTTTGTTTTCTAGTGATTACATTCATCACTCCCCAAAAACACAGTATTCATGACACAAAAAGTATCTCAAAGGGGCACACTAGATTTCGGGGGTTCAGCACCCCATTCTGGTAGAAAGAAAAGGACACTTTAAAACCCAGCACAAGCATATCTACTTTATACATACAGTACAACTTCTCTCATCTGCAGGAGTCTCTGTTGATAAGAAGAAAAAAGGAAAAATAATTCCACTGGTCCAATAGTCCCATCTCCCCTGTCTCTGCAATGGCTGGGCTGTAAAGGAAATCCTCCTGCAGGCTGCGTTCTGTTTCCACTCTGTCTATAGCCTCAGTATGAGCTCTTCAAGCCTTTTTCTTTGTTCTCTGTCCCCTGGAAAACAAAGTCTCAGCACAGTATCTCAATTCTGTCTCTAAGGTCTCCTTTAGTTTTTAGTTCCTGGCTCAACTTTTCTCTCCTGTGGTCTTTCACAAAACGGCTTCCCTTTCTCTGTCCATCTGTTTCTGCACTCTCTAATTGCATCTCTGATATAAAATCCTGGATGACTAAATTTTCTTCCTTTAAACTAATGTCATGCTTCATGGCACCTCCCATCAACTTTCTGCAGTGACCCTATCGCTGGATGACTCTGTACTTGAATTTCAATCTAAATTGAAGAATGTGGGGGTTATTTTTGATCCTGGCTTAACCCACAAGTGCAAAATGTAAAAACATAATTCTTCCATCACAAAAATATTACCAGACTAAGTCCTACAGTATGTTGTCTCTGACTATAGCAGAAAGGCTGGTCAACACTTGTCTTTTTCGGAATCGATTACCCTACCTACAGTACACACCTTTAAGGCTCTACGTAGCTTGTCACCTCAGTACCTATCTACTATTCCTACTCTCCATCTCACAATCTGTGTTCATCTGATTCTGGTCTCCTGTTTGTCCCCCAAGCTTGCGTACACTCTGTGTGTGACCAGAATTCTTCTTCTTAATTTTAATTATTATTATTATTATTATTATTATTATTATTATGATGATGATGATGATGATAATGATGATGATGTATGGAGGGGCAACATGGGAGGAAGAGAGCCCTTCAGCTGTCTGGTACGAAGTATTTATGTACATTTCAGTTAGCCACTTTTACTCACAGGGGGGTAGCCCTCTGTCAGGGGAAGGTATGTCCAGCTCATTAGCAGGAGGATTCTAGGCCCTTAACAATAAAAGCTGTTTGAGAACTGTCACTATGCAGGTTTCCAGGTGACGTGGAGCTGTATCACTTCTTTGTTTCCTTTTCTGCCCCCCCCTGCCCCTTCATCCAAAGTCGGGTCCAAACAAACTGGCCCCAGCACACAGCAACCCCACACACCTCCACGTGCCAATCCCTGAGGTTTCCTACCCTACTACTACTGTTTACGGTATGTGTTTGAAGGGGAGGAAACTAACACACACAGGAGAAGGACAATCACACCTACACTGACACATGAAAGTTCTCCCAACAACATTTTAATGAATAATAGAATCTCATATTATTTTATTACTTTCCACAAATGAAGATATCGCAATTGTTTTTAAAGATTTTCAGCCCTTAATGATTGACCCCTTACCCCTACAGTACCACACTAATGAGGCTCACACTAATGTGTTTTTTTTTAAGTTGTATGTTATTTAACTTGTCGTTGCTGAGGTTCTGTGTTTTTTGGTGATTCCTGTAATTGTATTAGAGCATATGTGTGAATAAGCATTCCATTGCACTTTTGGATATAACAATAAACTGAACTGAACTGATTGGTCTTATCTACTTGATAACCTACTAGTTTACCAGTCAGTCTGTGAATAACACCAGTCAGATGGCATAGATCACATATTGCTCAATGCCCAAAATATCACAAATACTTATTTTCCAGGTTAGTCATAATGTTTTTTTGCTAGCATTCCTATTACACATAGATTTTTACTCTTTCCAAATCCATTGATATGACCAATTCCAGAGGGTTAATACACTATTCAGGATAAGAAGCTTTCCCAGTATCTGTTGCTTACTTTTAACCCACAGGAGAATAACAATCAGCACTGCAAATTGTAGATACATTCACTCTGTGAATCTTATTAGGATCAAGTTACACTTTGTGACTGGAATATCTACACACAATTATTAAAAGTAATGAATAATTTAATGCAGCATTACAGACATAGCCTTTTGCTATGTTTAACTAAAAGCTATTAAGCAATATTTTGTTTCTAAAATGATGCATAGAGATTATTTTTGTAAATATTAAAATCATAAATTTACATTTACACTACAAAACATTTCTAAACATAGCTCTATAATAAATACAAATGAATAAGAAAATTAAACAGATTAAAATATTTTAATGTAAGTGCTTCATAAAATCTTTAGCTTCATAATGTTAGTCATGTTTTGCAATAGTTTTTCTCCTTAATCTGTTTGTGCTGAAAGTCATTTCATAGAGCTCAATTTAATAAACTAACAAAATAGCATTGCAGTTATAATGATGTTTAAATGTAAACTTTGAAATGCAACCAACTTTGTTTTTGAAAACCTAGAAAAGTATCAGGCTTTTTAGAGTTTTCATCAGAAAATATCACAATGTGACATACTGTACATTAGACCATAAAATATTTACAGAAGGGTTGATATACTTGATGATAGTATTATTTAATGTGTACAGTAACCCCAGGAACCATTTAAGTCTTTCTTATTGAAACCATCACATGCCTTTAAATATTCTACAGTATTTGTTAATGTAGGTGAAATATTCCTGTTTATTTGATAAAATCTGAAAGGTTTTCCAAATTTTCTAAATATGTGATTATGTCTAAATAAAAAGCACTTTAAAGAGAGTTATCAAATGTAGTGAAAAAGGTATGGGGCTGTTTCAAAAACTTTTAATGCTGTGATAGGAATTACACATTGCAGGTACATGTGATAAACTCACTTAGCTTAAAAAAAATTAAAAATTCTGTGCCCAATATGAAAACTTATCATGAATATATGCTCCAATTTACTTTGCCTATACCAAGCCTCTTCTTCCTCTGTCTATATATAGTATTATGTGTTATACAGTATGTTACAGTATGTGTTGGTTTTCAAGTAAGTTTACAAAATATAGCTTAACCTTACTTACAAACTATTGCTTTTTATGATAATTTCTGGTCCATTTGGAATTGTTCCATTTAAATAGACATGTTTTCTATTATGCAAGTACTGTCTGATTGAAATTATGTGACAGCATTGTTTGATGTAAAATAGGACTAAAACTAAAAACTTTCACTTATCCATTTGTGTTATTGTAGCTTTTCTTCTCATTCATCATTGTCAGCTGAAGGGATATTTTTAATACAGCTGGGTTGCTTGCGATGAAGCTGTTCTTTAGAAATGCAATTGTTTTTGAAAGTATTTTGCTTCTCAGCATGGTATTGTTAGACAGATCCGTATATAGATATCCTAAAAGGACATTTGTCTTTTATTTTTCTTTCTATGATTTAGTAATTAAATCAATACCCTGAGAGTCAAAGAAAAACACAAAACCATACAAAAATTAAACAGCAGGAAAGTAGATATCATTTGTAGTAAATTACAGGCCTTAAGGCTATTTCAGATCTTTCCCAAGTTAATATTTTTAAAGCCTTGTATCTCCTATCAATGGAAGACAAAAGCAAAACAAATGAAATGTTGGTGTGACATTATTAGTAGTATTATTCATAGCAATTTGCTATCGACTCATTTCATCCTTATGACCTCTAACAATTATAATCAGGATAGTGGAGAGGGGAGGAATGTACACATTGTTAGAGCAGTCAGACAGTTTTCATAGTATGAGTCCTACATTGCCCTTGTAGGAGAGTTAGCTTTGATTTTAGAAGTGATTCTGCTTTCCCTCACAACGTTGTAGTCACTCAGGCAGCCAGGAAGTCACAAGAGTCCCCATGTGAGGACACCCAGAGAAGATCAAGTTCACCAACCTGTCCCCAGTACCACTGGGAAAATCACTTGGTTCCATTAGAGCAATGCCAGACGGTTACTGCTGTAGCCAAGGATTTAACTGGCAATGCCTGGACTGCATCACTGTAGACTGCAGCAATCTGTGCTCTTACCATGTGTCTGTACTTGTTGATCCACTTGGGAATCCCTAGATTATTATATGTTTTGATCTGAAAATATGCATAAAATAAGTCATATTAGCTTTTCCATCCTTACTGTTTGTACTGCTAGAAATGTTAGTGTGGTGGAAGCTGACCTAGATTGCTTATTGCTACACTGGCAGACAGTTCAGTCAGACTCCAACAAATAGCAAGTAATATTTCTGAATGTATTTTTCATATGTAAATTCCTTTTGATATTCAAATGCAAAATGATGGTTTTGTGTTATCTTTCAATAGCACTAAAATGTAATCTTTTTGACATTTTAAATCAACTTAATTGTTCATTATTCTTTCTTTATTCTTTAAGGTGTTACATTTTGAGTTTTTAGCATCCTTATCTGTTAACAGGAGCTGAAAAGTTAATTTTTCTTTTCCTTCTGGAGAGACAGCAAGTGCATATTGAGTGCTTTCTTGAATTTGGAGTGGTTTTGCCATTGAATCATTTGACATTGTAGTGTTTAATGACTTGTGATGTCACTCCCATTGGACATTTTGAGTTAATACAGATTGTGTGGCTGGTTCTGGCAATCTGTTCTGGGAACTCCTATACCATTCAAGTATTACAATATTTTTTCAAGTATAATGCAGAGAAAAGCATTATTTCTATTGAGGCAGAAATTTCCTATAGGAAGAAAAAAAAGATGAATGAGAGTTATTGTTTGTATAAACAAAAGAGGATCGATGCATTTCTAAATTACCCTTTAACTCAATAATAAAAGACAGCTTTGAGCAAGAAAAGTCATAGTTTGAACATCTTCCCAGAAGATCAAGGAAATCTAGTTTATTGTTACACTGTGACCATACACTGAAGGTAGCTGCGGAGAGGTTCAGGCCGTATTCCAAATGCTTCGGAGGTTTCCTGAGAAAACCAAATGTTGAGATCGGAACTCAATGGAGATCCCAAAAGCCAAGGGGTCAGAGATTCCTGGAGTAGGCCAAAGGTGAGGGACAACTGTGATGTGTGGTAGATAGTATCACCGTCATGGTGGACTGGAAGTAACTGTGACAGTCACCACCATGGTCAGTTGTCGATTTAACACAATCTGGTGGAGCTGAAGCAGTCGCAGGCTAATGACTTGCTATGGACTGGCAAAGCTGGGGCAGTGTATCTGAGATGGGCTGCTGACTGTTATTTGACTGGTAAAGCTGTAGAGTTCTAGGTTTAACTGGTGTGAAGATTGGCTGCTGGTTTTTGTGCCTTGGAAGACTGATGAAGCTGGTGGGCAGATTGACAACCGGCTTGTTGCAGGCTGGTATTGTCCAGCTTTGACAGGCTGAGAATCTGCAGGAACTGCACTGGACTACTAAAGTTAAATAGACCATAGCAGGTTGGTTCAGGAGTTGGTTATCAGGTTAAGGATGACCGGAGAGACCGAAGCAATCACGGTTGAAATGGACTGTAGACTGCGGCAACCAGTTGCAGCAGAGGTTTACTGCTGATTGGGGTAGCAGCTAATGCAGTCATAGTGGAGGCTGGCTGCAGAGTGGTGTACTGTAGATGACACTGGCAAAGCAGTTAACATCCGAGGCATAGAACGGTTCTACTGTAGGATCCACAATTCTTAAAGACAGAGTTCTAGCATGTCCAGTGGTGACTGTGCCGATAATGGTTCTGCCTCTCGTAGCTTATGTTAGCTCAGTGAACTCAGTGATGCCCTTCAGTGGCGATTCATGATTAAATAGTTGATGAATGAATGGGTGATTGGATACCTAAATGGTAGAACGATGAACTGCCCGCAAGGTGGTCTGACTGTATCCTTTGAACAACAGGAATGTTCCAGGCTCCTGGGCAACCAGGGATTGCGAGCCACCACAGCCCCAGGGCATAACACTTATATTTTTAAATATGTACTAGTCATGAAATCGGCTATCTCTCTAAATTACCCTAGCAAGATTCCAGTGTTTTATATGACTAGAAATAGTTATGGTGCAATAGTCAGAATTGCATTTTCCTGCTGATGGTTTGTGTAGCAGAGATTAATATATACTGTAATTAATTATACAGATGACTGAATTTACATAGAAAGAGGAAAAAATAATATCTACCAAGCTTTGATTCAAAATGGATACAGTAGATTAAGCAACATACTATGACAGTGCTGCTCATGTTTAAAGAATGCCATGATTAATGCTTCATCTGTATGAACCATCTTATCTGTTAGAGTAGAAAATGAAAGCTAGAAAAGAACAAATGCTTTAATAAATTACATTTTGGTTTATTTGAAAGCACCTTTTCTTAAAAATTAAGATACTCTGAATTTTGATTATATGTGAAACGAACTTCTCAGACTTAATGATACAGAGTGGAATATTATGCAAATTAATAACTGCTCATAATGTATTATTTAAATACTGCCTTTCATCACATACAACAAATGTAGGGGATTTGGAGAAAAGCCCCCTTAAAAATATTCACTTGACAAAACCCTCTTCTTATTTTTATTATTGTTTACAGTATATATAAATTAAATATAGTGCCCTCACTTAAAACACAGTTTAGATTTTTGCATATGTGCATTTATTCGTTTATTGCATTGCTTTGAAAAAATTATCAAGGGAGACATAACACAAAAATGTCTCTGTCCTAAGGGCAGATCCACAGTGTTTCATCAGCCAGAAACAGAGCACCCGGAATTGGTTATCAGCTATGCCCTGGCCAGGTATGTTGCTCCTCCATTGTGCTTTGATGTTGTGTCCCTCAAGCCTGTTTTTTTGTCTGTCCTCGTTTGCTGGTTTGGAACACTACCTGGTATGCTCTCTTGGATTCTGGTCAGGTATTATGTCTTGGATTCTTTTAGTTTGGTACAGTATGCCCACTCAGACCCCTGTTAGCCCGGCATGGATTCCCATCAGCTTGGTATGCTTTCTTGGCTTTGGCTTGAACCTCCCTGTGTTTGATCTCGAACTCTGAATGTTGCTCTCTCAGTGCAGTCTGAGCTTCTGTAGTTCCTGGTTGGGTGTGGTGCCGAGTATGTACAGTATATGTGCGTGGCTGCTCAGCTGTCTTGAACACTGGAGGCCTGCCACTCCCCCTGCCTGTTCAGTCTGTCCCTGTCTCTGATCTGCTAAGCTCTGGTTATCCTCCACCAGCGTGGGTCTGATACTTGGCCCCTGCCAGTATGTGTGGGCTGAGTGGTCATGTGCAGGGAGGTGTGATGCTGCAGCTTGCTCGAGAGCCTGACTCAGCTGCGCTGCACCTGCAGTTGGGTTCTTTCTGGATCGTGCCGTGAATCCTGCATCAGTAGTGCGGCACAACTGAAGATATAGTTCCCCTTGTCCTCTATTCTCAAATCTTACCTCCCTTTATTTGAAAAATGCTGCCTAGTTATAGAAAAATCCTTAGCAGAGGGTTGGCCTACTTCTTACTTTTTGGCTGGGGGCAACACAATACAGTAGGTGTTTCAGAGAATTATTCAAGTTAAACCATTGACAAAGAAAATGAAGTGGACTGTGTCAGCTTTTATCTGTGAACAGTCCATTCTAAAACGTGATCAAAGCTGCAGGCAAAATACAGAGAATAGATTTTTTCTGATAAATAGATGAGGCATTCTGTATTTAGGTCAGAATAGCACCTTCTGCTGGTTAGGGTCAGGAACTTTGAAGGGAATCCCTACATTTCCTCAGACTTTGAGGAAAGGCAATTTTATTTGATTGTATATACTGTAAACTGCTCTCATCTTTACCCAGGTTATTAGATCTGAGGCAACCAGGCTTTCAGCTCCAAGTCCATTTTTAGACAAAGTATTTTTTTTTAATTCCTTGATTCATATTTAACCACTTAAAAGCAGATTGAAAGGAAAATACAACTGTGGTCCAAATATACTAAATTAAATGCATACTGTACAGTATATATAAATTTATTTTTTCAAAGCAATGTTGCATTCACTCCTAACAATAGTAGGTATTTTATAATTGGTTAAAAATTAAAAAGTATTCTTATGAAATCAATAAAATAAAGTTCATGAGATCATAGAGTGTACCTTGTAATAGATTGCTCTGAAAATAGTCTTCTGTTTAGTTGAAATGAGTCCTAGTTTTTAAACCTTGGTACACTGCTGGGGTAGTCAACCTTGGAACTTGGATTCTATGTACTATTGCAAGTCTTTGTTCCAGCACATCCTTAATTATCAGAGGACTTTGCAGTATGTACAGTAGGTTAATGAAGCATTTAAGAACAATTCAGTACTTAACTTACAGTGTTATGTCAAGGCTGACTACAAGTTATACTGTTCTGCCTATTGAAAGAGGTAAAATGAAGTTCCAGGTTTTATGACATTCAAACAGTAGACTGAACATTGGTATCTCTAAATAGAGTGTAAATGGGTGAGGTGGAAAACAACTGATAACCAAAAGTAACAAAGCATCTTAATTATTCACTACAAATGGAAAGAAAAAACACATTTTAACTATAGGGTGCTCCTCTCAATTAGTAAATATGCCATGACATTTTAGCTTTCTAATTTATATTTATTTTCCATTCTCCTCTTTAAAATAGTTAACCATGTGAAAAGCTGATATACTACATTGTACCACTGTACCAGACTGGCATGATAAATATTGAAATATCCTTCGTTGTTGCAGCAACCGAAGCTATCAGCTCCTGCAGAGCAGAAGTGAGGCACACTTCTCTGCATTTATGGTAGAACTTGCTTTTGCACAATAATTGAAGTTTTTTCTTTACTTCTCATGCAGAAGTTATCTGTGGAAGTGCAAATCATTGTGCTACACCATGTCAAGAAACCTCTCTCTCTAGGACTCTGGCTGTAAGCTGACAAAGACTAGAATCTCAAGCCCTTAATGTTTCATTAATTTGATATCAGGAAAACTTAAGTGCTAAATCTTTCCTGTAAATGCTCTCAAGGTTATATTCACAAGTGGAGGTGAATTGATTAACCCTGCGTAATTCATGGTAAAAAGACTGGCTGATCGATTAAGGGTTGTTGTTCCAGTGAATATGGTACGCTGTATAAAAGGTAAACAAATATTGATCCATTGATAAGATTTTAAATTCTATTTTCAAATTTAGAAACAGTTCCTCCCTATTTTGATTATGTTGCTAGCTGCTAACAACAATTTTGTTGCTTGCCTCAAAGAAGTTGAATGAACTCTCATTTCTTGTCAGGGAAGTTTAAAGTTTAGTTTAATATGAAAAAAGCATGAATAATTACCACTGTGAATATTTTTGCTTGTACTAGTTTCACTAACTAGGTGTCTTATCTCTGTAGATTTTGCTTTCATGTAACAGAGCTCCTTTGGCTATAAAATGGTTACAGAAGGTAGCGTCATCCCATGCACCCTCAACAGAATTGAATTCTCCCAAAGGAAGAGGCCAGGTCTTGCTGTAGAGTGGAATTTTCCACTGTTGAGGAAGTAGCCCTTTGTGGCTCAGAAACTGGAGAAACTCGTAAGCAGCATTGATCAAATCCAAGTGGGACAGAGTTGCACTCGGCACATTAACATCTTTAGCATTCTTTTGTAACATGTTCTTTGCTACCTATCTGGAAAAGGGTTCATACAGCCTTTCCCCCAGATTCAAAGAACTATCCAATATATTCATGCCACACTCGGCAAGTGCCTTTGCAATATACTTGAAGGTAAATCCTTAATCAGCTCCCTTGGCTTTTTCTACTCGTTGCGAAGAGATAGAAAAGGAAGCACTTCAAGGAGAAAGACAGATGACACCACATAGATTACAAAACCTTCAAGAATAAAAAGGATGTACTGACCATTTCTACCTTTTTGACATTTCATAACCATCAGGCGGTCTGACATTAACTGTATTCAAATACACAGATACGCAGTAAATAAAACATGAGAAAGGCTTAAGGTGATTCCAATAAATGTTACAGTAGAAGGATAAAAATATATATGGAAAAATATATATGTTGTATTTGCTTTAGATCTAAATTTCTATGTCATAATTGCAACTCCAGGTACTGTTCTTGAAACAATAACCACAATTTACAGTATATATAGTTTAGGGGACTTCTGCTCTTCTCTATAAATGACAGCTGCGAGGGCTAAATTAATTAATATGGGATTGCAGGTTTGTTAATGATGCACACCTTTCATCCAGGAAGGTTTGATGATGGAATGGCAAGTTGGTGTCATGCCATTTAGAAATGTAATTTGGCATTTGTTTGAAATGGCAATCTCTTGAAGATACTGTGAAAAATATTAGTCTCTTAAATCCATTGCCTCAATCTACATCTTATTTAAAATATATTTGATTGGATACAATTAATATACTGTGCTAATTTCTGTTTTGTTTTAGGAACCAAAATATATCTCTTCAATTTCCAAGAATTGAAGTAAAAATATGCATTATGATGAAATGAAAAGCTGTTTGTAATCCTGGCTTAGAAGCATTAAAAACTTTGCACTCACACTGAGCTAAATCAATTGCATCATTTCCCACATACTGTTATTTTTAAAGACAGAAGCATAGTCAGTCTCCTTCAGATCCTGCAACACCAGTGCCTATGTAATTGGCACTACCTCAAAGGCTGTCACCATGACACTGCAGGATAACCAATTAACCTACACATAAAAAAACAATCATTAGGTCACAATTACCCAGAAAGAGATGAAGAAAGCAGACAACACCTTTATTAACTATGACAATGGAATTCAGGATCACTGTTGGCAATTCACACGTTTCACAGCTAGAATCAAAGAGCACATACAGAGCGATCATTAAAAATCACCTCCAAGGCATATTTACATGACGTAGAACAATTAAAGGAATAACTGGAGATGGAATATAGGACTCAAACTCCGAGCTAACAAAAAAAAATTGGTGAAAAAGTGTTGTAGAGCAATGGCAGGGTAAAGAATTTTAGATGAAATGAACAAAACAAAACACAAATGTTAGAATGGTACAGTATATTTGCTTATGTACTGTAGGTTTGTAATGAAAACACTAATTAAGAATTAAACACTATTTGAGGTTCACTCAACCAGATTCTGTGTAAAAAAGTTCAGATCTGATTAATCAAATAAAAGATAAACTGTTTGTTGAAGACCTTATTGATAACTGTGTGTGCATAAACACATGAGAAAGCACCAACTACTGCAGTGGTTCTTAGGCCTGGTCTTAGGAACTTACACAACTGTTGTTTTTGACAACTAAACACTCTAAATAATTGAATCCTTGATTAAACTGAGTTTGCTTGACTGAAGCTTTTGCTGTTGTTTTTCAGCTCAAAAGTCAGACTCCTTAAGTTAACTACATAATACTGTATACTGGGACCTAAAAATAAATATTTAAGATGAAAGTCTGCCAATGTGTCATGAAGGACAGGTCATTCAAGGTGTAAACCATATTGTTTAAATGGACATTTAAAGGGCTTAATAGTATTGCAGTCCAGGTAGTCAATAAGGAGTCAATAAAATCAAGAAAACAGTTGGATTTTGGGTGATAAGGAGGATGAGCAAAAGTGATGCCACTCTTTCAAGAGGTTGTATCCAAGGTTTTTCTTAGGTGTTGTACAATGATGGAATGCTTTCTCTACAATATCACAAGGTTTCACCAGGTCTTTACAAATGAAAGACTTGATACATTTGTGTTTTGTTTGTAGACAAAGTAAATAACATTTCTTGCATTTCAAGTATGCAAAGGACAACTGTCGGAAAAAAAAACAATGCTGATTTTCTTGGAATATTTCCAATTCTAAGGCATCTTCATGAGGACATGATCCTGTCAGACTGATCATTGGTCACCCTGTTCTCAGTAATTACAGAATTATAGCCAGTCTGTCCTTTCTAAGCTGTCAATCAAAAACCTTCTTTGCTTATTTACCTCTATCACCTCTTTGCAATGGTTAGTCGTAAACTCTCCATGTAGAAAATACATTTGGCTAGTAAACAAATGCCCTCTAATAAATACAGTAAATGTCAGCACAACCTACTGTACCTTTCTCATCTGTTTATGATACTGAGATAGTAGCTACAGTACTGTATATACAAATACAAGGACATTTCCTATCGCATAATAACCAAAAGCCTGTGGGTGCACCCCACATAAGAAGTGGAAAGAGATGGATAGCAATTACAATTTTCTAGTAATGTTCAGTGAACTGGAAGCTTTTAAATATTTATTTCTATTCACCACTTTGCTTCTCAGCTGCCATTTCCTTTGGAAAGATAAGTAAATGTACGTTCTGTTTCCTATAAAGTACTCCTTAGGCTCTAGCCTTATCTTACAAGATCACAAGGAATGCCATTGTAGCAAGAAATTGATCTTTGACTAGCTTTTTACACTGCTGTGAAAGCCAAACAATATAAAGAAAGCTTTCAAAATCATTCTGTAGATTGTTCAGGGAGTTAATAAGATGAGTTTTGTGCTTGGTCTGGAGTACTCCTTCTCACATAACCTTTAAATTTTTGGACAAAAGTTAAAATAAAAAAGCTATGCAAAAAGAACATTCTCATTAGATCTGCCTATTTCCAATAGTTGCTAAGACAGGCTAATATCCAGAAGCATCTAACCAAGAGAATATTATTTTATTTCTTATGCCACTTAAACCTACACAATGGATCTTCACACTCAATTATGCAGTATATTCATCCTGTCTAGTGTCAAAGCAATAAGGAAGAAAATGAAGTCTATTAAGTCTATTAACTAAAAGCAAAACACTTAGATAATTTATTTAATAATTTAAAGACTGATTTATCAACACATTGTTCGTGTACAATATGTCTATAGTTGAGATTGATTCATTTCATTGAGAAATTTGAGAATAGCAGCTGAATAAAGAAGGCTTCTTTTAGCAATTGTTTCCCTGCAATATTGAAGTATAAACCTAGTAATTTATTTAAAAAGTGAGCACAGCCTGTCAGTGAATTAATAATGCGGTGCCTACAATTTATAATTTTATCATGTATTCTTTGTCCTTTTCAGGTGGGTAACCAAACCAGAAATGAGCAAACAAAGACCAAATTTGATATAATGATCACAGTTTTCCCATATCACACAATGTCTTCAAGTGCAACTTTAGCTCATTTGTTCCAATTTTTCCGGTGTTCCTTCAGGTCCCTCTGAGCTGAGGTCTTTTCCTCCAGGAAAGATGTGTTTAATGGAATGTAAATCCCTGTGGCACAACCTACCCTCATAAATTCTGCTGTCTACGCTTGCTGAACTGTTCTACCCCCGATGACCACATGCACACACATCAATATATGCTGTTAAAGACACTCATCAGTCATTGAAATAAAACAGCTATGTACTGTACACGGTTTCCAGTTTTGCAATAGGCACCATCATTGCAAATAGTAAAAATCCCAATCATTAAAACACTCTTCAGTATTAAATCAATCAATCTAATAAAAAGGTAGATCTGTCCATGAGTTCAAAAAGTAGCCCTTCATCATATGAAATTATTTGTAATTAATTAATGATATTACTTTTGAACCGAATCATCCTGGTATTCAACAATCCCCATTCTCTAAGAGAGTTCAGTGCCTTAATTGGTTTTATTGGCTGCCACTTGAGTTATCTGATGTGATGTAGACATAAATTAGTAGTAATTGCAGTTAAAACAGCAGTGTAAAAGGGATTGGTTCCTGTGTTATACTGTCTATTTATTGGTAGAATTATTTCAGTATCAACTGTGGGATGATAGTTGTAAGAAAGCAATGTACTACAGTAATTTTAGGGTGTTATACAATTCTAAAAGAGACAGCTTAATTCGTCACCACAAATCATAAAGTAAATGCTTCTGTATGAAACAGTCTGATTGCAATTTAATGCTTTTTTGAGTGAGCCTTTCTTATAACCAAAGAGTTATATCTGTTCATCCTTCACTAGTTTGAATAATAATACAGCCAACTGCACTACAGTATATAGCCATCTACAAGTTTTGTAATGATAGTCAACATTTGTTATATTCACAACATACAACTTAAAATAATGACATTCCACCTAGTGTAGTACAGTACCTATTGTCATTGAATATCTGTAATTCATTCATCTCAAAGAACACTTCTACTGGTTCCTGATCTGCTGGTCCAATCTCTTTCATTGCCCTGATACTATTTTCTGGAAAATTTATTTTGTGCTATTCAAATTGACAAATTAAAGCTAAATTTACGTTTTTGATTTCAGGTTCAGAAGCTCAAGACCAGGACATTGTATTATTGTTATTTGTTATTTTAGTCTTTGTCATCTAAAATTCCCTATTTTGTGACAAAACTGCTTTGTCCCTCAAATAATATTTCAAAGCACAATTTAAACTGGAGGTGATTATTGCTACAGTATGACACTTTATTAAGTGCAAATCTATTTTATCTACTGGATCTTTGTTTTTTATAGCTAGGTACTTCACTCAATGCTTTTTTCTGTACTTTCACCCTCCTGTTTAATATCCCTCATTGTAAAAAGCAGATACAAATGTTGTGACATAGTGACAAATACAGTATGTACGTCATCATTCACTCCAATATCTGTTCCTTAGTTACCTTTTTTGTTGTTTGGTTGTATTTTAAAAAGTGCTTTTCATTTTCTCACAGTGCTCCTCGGGATTACTCTCAGGCATACTGACCCTGCTTGAACCTCCTTTATATATTGCATTAAGATGCAAAAAGCATCATGGTTATGTATTCAGATGTGACCAGTTCTACAGGGAACTCTATCTTATCCAAGATGCCATGTTTTGAGGGTTGGCTCTTAGCCGCGATTTAACAAACTTGGCAGAGAAGCTTCTGCTAAGAAGTGTGACTCCCATGAGAAATTTGCAAAACGGGCAACCAGATTGACAAGGACATATATCTTTGCAAATCTTTGCTAAAAGAAAACTAAGGTTTGCTGCCAGTCAAAGACACAATAATGCATTATGAAAATAGTTTGTCAGCATGCCTTAGGACACCACCGGTGCAGAAATCTAAGAAGGACGAACCACCTCCTTCTTTATGGTACAGTATGTGTGACCTATTTTGCTCATGACAATTCTTTGTGTCTTAGCATCCTAGTTGTACAGTCTTCAGATGCAAGTTGTCTTGGCATACATCTATTTTCTCTGACCTTGTTACTGTCAGTTCTGTAAAATCATTTCTGTTACATATATACAGTATATTCATTATGTACAGTATATGTATATTATAAGGGTGGTGCAGTGGTTATTATAGCAGCCTCGCAATGCTGGGGCACTGGGTTCAATTCTGGACCTGATTTGCTATCTGCATGGAATTTGTATGTTGACCTGATGTTCACATGGGTTTTCTCTGTGTCAAGTGGTTCTGGGAAGATTGGATCTGGTGTAAGTATGAGCCTGATTGTGTCTGTGTGTGCCCTGCGATGGACTGTCATCCCATCCCAGGTGTATCCCACCTTGCACCCGTTGCTTGTCAAGATAGGCTCTAGCTCCTCCGCAAACCAGAATTGGATAAACCGGTTAGAAAATGGATGGATGGATATACTGTGTATACAGTATACTGTATATATACAATATATTATTCTATGTATCTATGTAGAAACAGCTGTCAGTAGTTCAGTTGTTATGAATGTGTAACATATGGTAATTGGCAGGCATGCAGTTCTGTCAACCACCTTTCTTATCCTCCACTCCATTGGGCCTCTCCTCAGATTGGAAACCTGACTGGGCTGCATAGGCTCAAAGGTGTATAGGTCAAAGGAATCTGCATATACTTCCTCATTCCTACATGTTCAGTTGCAGGGTTTCTGAATTGAGATGTAGCTGTTCCAGATTGGATGGGTATAAATAAAATAACTGGTAATTGTTAGAGCTGCAGTTAGAAGAGATACAGAGGGTCCAATCTATTCAACACTCCAGGGCAATATTAAAGCCCCTTTTTCACCTTGCCCTGTGTTCTGTCACAGTTGGTTACACTCCAAGCATATGTCAGAAATTTCTGGTTGCCACAATACACTGCTATGCCATTAGCTCAAAGAAGGGAAAGAAGATTAATTTCTGGCCTTAAATAAATGTCTTATAAAAGGAACTGAATAATTTATTTTTGAACCATGGAGACTACAAGAGGGTCCATACAAGTATTTAAAATCCGGAAAAGTATGGAGAAAAACAACCTAGAGTTCTACGAACTCACATGGCCATTTGTGAAATAAAGACCTGAGGACCTTTATGACTCAAATCAGGAAGCACATTTTTACCAAAATAGCTGGATAAGATCCTTAGACCAATAAATCAAAGTAACTCAATGATTAAGATGGACAAAATGTCTTTCTAGTCTTAGTTTAATAAACATTCAACTCCATATTTGGAAGCAAGTGTTTTTTAAGAATTATTGCAAGAGTTGTTTCATTTTTTGCCTGTTGCCTGTAACTCCAATATTTCTTTATTACCCTGTATCTGCTGTTGGAAAGACAGTCCGAAATGTGCTGTCAGTTTGACACCAGTTTCAGAAAGACCAAAACGCTATAGCAACACAATACAGAGGGAAATGTAACTGTCGCTCAGGCTGAAGAAGATAAATGATGTATGTGCAGGTCAGATATCTTTTTTGAAAACTGTATTTCCCAAAAGATTGTTTATTTTAAGAAGGTGGGGAGCTTCTTATTTCATTGTGATTTTTGATTTAAAGTAAGACCAAACAATTTTGTTTTGTTTGAAAAGAACTCATGTATTTTAAGACTTTCAACTGTGTTTCATTCAGCAGCTAAACATCACAATCTGAAACATTTTCCCCTAATTTACCAACATCACAAGGTGGACAGTTGATTTACTGACATAATTGATTGAAATTAATTTATTTAAATAAGTTATGTTTCAAAAAGGCATAGAACACATATTGCAAAGATGAATGTACATTAGTACTAAATGTGCTTGCATATATTACTATGTAAATTTGGTGCTTACTGATATACAGTACACATATTTGTTGTCATAGCAAATCTAATTCCTATTTTGCTTGTTTATATCCTTGGGTACACAAGGTAGCCTTTCTCACAGAATACAGTTTAAATGAATTTCAGCATTCCTATGACTGTGGAACTTTTTTAAACCAAAAAGTGTTTCAAATGGTATTTTGAATACAATTTTACATTACCTCCTCTACCCTTGCATTTACTTTTCATGGCCATACACTGTATATACAGTACTTCACTACATACAGTACATACTGTATGTTACTGTTACCGTATATGGATATGCAGTAAGTGTACTGCATATTTTTCATTTCAAATCAAAGGATGATTTTAGAATAAAATTTGTTTGAAATAGTTTTTTTGACATAAGTACAACAATCTCTAACCTGTCAGGTTACAATTAGAAGGGGTTCGGTTTGACAGCATTTCTCTGGGCTACAGCAGAACAACCGTCAGGGAAGGCAGTAAATGCTGTTGAAGCATCGCTGAGCAAACATATCCAACCAAGTCACAGCTATTTTGTTCAAGGAAATACAATCTGCAGCCAACTGACACAAATCAAAGAAAGGTAAAGCTAAAATTGGATTTGTGATGCTTGCAATGTCTCTCTGTAGCAATGGAGTCCAATTTATTTCTGAAATGGTTTAGAGAAGTGCAAGACAGGACCAAGCTATTGTGCCATCTCATTGTATTCTATCCGCTGGCTGTTCTTTGTTTTATGAATGCTGTCTCCTGGCTAAGCCTTGGAAATGACAACAGGCAAATGTTTATTATTCTTTGAGTTTACACTCAGTAAAATGAGAAATGCAAAACAGTTTTTCTTGTTTAGAAATAACAATGTAGCTGATTTAGCTAAATACATCCTTGTTTTTCCTTCTCTTTCCAAATGGCTATGTTAATGATATGCAGGAATGATTGTAGTTAATGGAAAAAAAAATGTTCCATCATACATTTTAAATTTGAAATAAGAATAAATGGACACATTAATAGCAAAAAGTATTGGGACTCCTCAATAATCTTTTGCTTACCTAGTAACTGAAACCTATAAAGAGTAGCACGTTCTAATAAACGTATATCTGCTCTACGAAGTTCTGTAAGACACTCAAGAACCAATAACTGAAGGAAAATGATATTATTCTTAGGAAACAGGTACTTTAAAGAATTGTCCAGCCTGCATCATAATTAAAACTTCACCAAAGAAATTCCACTCAACATTAAACATATCAGTATTCATCATGTACTCATGTTACAATCTCTAAATGGAGAAAATGTTCCCATGGTATAGCCATCAGATTCTTTTCATGAACATCAATGTGACGTAGTCACATCTACTGTACTACATTTGGTTTACATAAAACATTTGTTTTTAATTTCAGGATTCACCTAATATGCCCTATAAGTATAAATTACCTCACAATGTGAAATATTTCTAGTGGCAATCAGATTAATTAAATCAGTTTAATTGTTCTCCTATATTCTATAGATACACATCACTTTTTATTTATTAATTAGTTCTTGACATTACACAATACTAGGAAGTGAAAAGGTCTAAATAGACTTTTTCTGTATATATATACAGTATAATGTTACCAGCCATTATTGGGACTCATCAGTACAGCATTGCAGAATGCCTATAGTCCGATGTCTGCTTGAAAATGATCTGCATGCTCAGAGGTTCCTGAGGGATGACATACTTGACAACCGAGAAACTAATATCTCTATCTCCTGTGATTCAGAGACCATCTGAGGCTGTGGCAGAGAATGTTGAGGTGTGTCATTTACTGACAAGTACAGTTTTACCCTTTAAAGACCTGACGGAAGACAATGTATGGAGATAGTGATGCTTATTGGTATAAGCCAATTTGTGGAGTACCCTTTAACAGAAGACCCTTGTTGCACAATGAAGGTACCTTGAGCCAACAGTTTGTACATTCCTTCAAGGTAATGTAAGATTACTATGGAACAACTTTAAGAAAATCAAGGTATTTTCATGGACCGCTTTTCTACTGTAAGACTAACTCACCAATGCTACCAACATGAGATTTGCCAGCCTCAACTAGCTGATTGTAATTGTGAACGAAGAGTGGCTGTGGAAGTATCAGGAACATGCCACAACAGTCTACCCAGGGGCTGATCAGGTCTAAGCATCGGCACTGCCAGGACTTGTCAATGGTCTGGAAGGTCATAGATGATAATAACTTTGAAATGTTTTTACTTTAACAGTTTGTTCATACTGAAAACTTTTTATGGCACAACACTTTGATCTACAATTTATTTTCATTTTTTCTGATTTTCCTTTTTATCTGTATTTAAATATTTTATTAATCCTTTAGACCTGAATGTTACATTTCTTTTGTATACCAGTGTATGTAGATTCATCACATGATACTTGTTAAAGGGAAAAGACAGACAAATGAGAAGGTCTTAACATTTTCAGTACTTCAGAATTCAGTACAGTAACAGTGTGAATTTGAGTCATGAAATTAATCTCATCCATTGACTCATTAATGTGATATGTGGAAGTGAAAATTACTGAGAAGCAAATTACTGAAAAGGAAGAATATTTTATGTGTGGCAGCTTCACAGTAAAATGATAAAGTAAAGCAGAAGGGTTAAGATAAAGGATTAGCAAATTATGAAGTTTACACTTTAATATACATAAAGAACATTAAAAAGCTTGTGTAAACCACGTGGTAGTTTAAAGCTAGTTGATCTATGATTCCTTCCATTTCTTGAAAGAAGATAGGGTATCAGCTTCAACAACAGAGATGTGCGGCTTGTTCCGTACTCTCACAACTCTTTCCGTGAACAAATTACTCTTCTTCTTGGTTTTCAAGAAAACCACGCAAGAGGTTGTGTGAAGCTAGCATCAGAGGTCCAGTTTCTATGTTTTTTGGCCCAGGAATGTCTCTTCCTCTTATTCTGCACTTTTAACAATGGTTTCTTTGCAGCAATTCTTCCTCGTAGGCCAGCTTCACACAACCTCCTCTGAACAGTTGATGTTGAAATATCTGTACTTCTAGTTGAGGTCACCTTGGCCTGCCTGACCCTTTTTGCTCCTCATGAGTGCCACTTTCTTCATATCATTTGATAGTCTTGGCCACAGGCATTACTGACACTTGCAAAGTCCTTGCAATGTGTCTTAAAGATTGACCTTCATTTCTTAAAGTAATTATAGACTGTCTATTTTCCTTGCTTAACTGAGCAAATGTTGCCATGTTCATTCAGGAATTAAATTTTTTTTCCCATGCTCCTTCTATTTATAGTAATCATGGACCCTAACCTGTTCACTAACTGGTGACAAAAGAAAATTGAGGTAACATGCTAGTTAACTGTGAGAACATCTAACAAAGACAATTTTAAACTTATTTTAGTGTTCTAATACCATATTATACACATTTCTGACTTTTAACTAAGCTGGGCTTCAGACTGAAATCTGCTTGCTTTGGGGTTCGTTTTATTGAAAATAAAACACATTTGCATTGTAGTTCACTTAAGATTATAAGTACACATCATGTAACTAAATATAAAGTGTTTATAGACAAGTTTATACAGCTTTAAGCATAGATAATCATGAAAAACCTGGTTTCAAGGAGTTGTACTCAAACTTTTGACTGGTACTGTATTAACATTAACACATGTATTAACATTTCACATTTTGTATTTGTTTTAACTACCTGCATTCAGCACTGTGAACTAGTCTACCATAAATATAATCTGACAGGGTATTGCACAGACCTGTAGTTTATCTATCTTTAATCTTTCTTTAATTTTCTACTTCTACAGTGTTTTCTTATCCTCCATTTTGTTATCAACAGCAAATTTGATTATTTCACTATATAAATTAGGAAACATTTTTCTGCACAAAACTAGTGACACTGAAGTGAAATCCTCTGAGGTTACCTGTGAAGATCCATAAAAGACTAATTATTAGTGTTGTCGTTATTAATTTCACATGACAGGCATCAGATTGTACAGAATTTGAATATACAGGTACTTTGGGAAAGTGAGTTAATGTAAGGACTCGCTGACTATGTTTTGGACTTCTATGAACTTTAAATATTTAAGGATAATTTCCTATGCTAATCTAGTGTATTTAATCTATTATTGTTTATATTGTTTGTTATTATGACTATTGTAAAGGCTACAATCATCATTACAACTAATGACTGAAATGGTGAACTGAATTCTATATTTCAGTAATTTGTGCACATATAAGCAGATCTCCTTGTTTAACAAAACATGAACATTGGCAATTCTAAATTGACACTAATGATTGACATATTTTATTATTCTCTACAGTGTTTTACAGTTATTGTGAAGATACCTTTTAGTTAATATGTCGATTTAAGTGCTCATCTCAACTTACTATTTCATGTGCACTTTGTGCAACACTACGTCAAGCATCATGTGTATGGCTATGAAATCTTAATCTTGATATTGACTTGTTAATGTCACATCCTGTTCATTTCTGTAAAGTTCAGTTACCTACTATGATTTCACTTCATTTTGGATATAATGCTTTTGGTTTGGATTTTTAAGAGCATTGTAGTTAGACGTATTTGCCCACAAAGTGAGACTACATAAAATATTTGTGGTTTCAGCAGCTGTCAACACCTGAACAACACAGCTGAAAACAGAGCACTACTTATCAAAATGCTGGGCAATGGATTTTTTTTTTTCAGAGAGGGAACAGTTTTATTTTCTTATTGTATAAGCAATATAGAGAATATAAACTTGGTCAACAGGAGGTTTCCAAGCATTTTTTTTAGAAAATAGAATGTAACACATTTGTCATAGTGTTTTGGAGCTTCATTTGTACAGTTTTTCAAAACATGTTTAGGCAAGGGGATTGGCAGATGCTACTAGGAATTGAGGGTATTACTGTAACCCTTTGTAAGCATGAACATTTGACACAAGTGCCAAGAACCTCAATTCTTCTTTTCAGGAACTAAAGTTAAAAAGTGGACTTGGGCATGGGCTGAGTGACACTTTATACTATGCTTACTGAATTCCAAATAAACTGTTTAATGTATGCAGAGATCTTTGAGTCAAAGATCTTGCAAATAGTCCGGATACAATTGGTGAAAGTGTTATATTTCAGCTGAACCACAGCCTTAATCATGCTCGCTCATGTTGCAGTGTCTGGTTCAGGAGGAGGTCAAGGTGAGGGATTTTGCTAAACAGGTCACAAAATCTCTGTGTGTCAGTCCCCCAGGAATTGAAATGCAAGTTTTAAAATCCATCCGTTTCAGAAGAGTGAGCTTATTAGAGAATAATGTAAGTGAAATGCAGGTGGCTGTTGTCTGTACATTACCCAGTGGACGAGTAATGAGGAAGGCATGTTATGTGTTTAAGGGCAAACCCATTGTTTATGCAGTGCCCTCTAAATAGTTCAGATAAATTTGTGTGTGTCTTTTAAGCAGAATGCATGAAACATCAACATCTCTCATTTCAGATTCTAAGCACTTGGGCTTTGTGGGCACGCCAGTTTAGTTTCAGGCCCTCTGGGCAGCAAGTGAACAGCAGCTGTTCATTTGGTACATCAGGTTGCAGCTGAATGTGTTTATATGGGCAGTAGCTCCCTCTAGACATAAAAGTCATGTCCACAAACCATTGTAAAAAGAAAGGGTCTTTGATGCATGTGAGAAAGAAGAAATGCTCGAAAAAAACATTTACTACACATTTGACTGACTTTATATTTACAAATCAACACAAAATGATATTTCTCTAGCTAAAAGACAACATATTAATTACAGTAGATTAATAATGTCTTGTCCTGATGAGAGTTGGAGTTAGTAATGGAATGGTTGAAGCTTTAGAAATAAAAAGCTGGATTCTATAAAGGATGGTCTCACAAAAGAAAATGTTTACATTTTATGTTCTCATATGCCCAGTATATTTGGTTGTTGTGCTTCACATTATTCTTGTCCTTTAAAGATCATAGCTGCACTTTCAACTTGGTGATTGTCCTCTTATTCAATTTTTGGAAGAGTTCTTCTTCATCTTGTATTCCATGGCTTTTTATATAATAAAATCATATTCTAACATATAATGTTACAGTTACCACCTGTAACTACATCTACACTATATACATTTATTTAAGGCTGTTATGACTTTAGCCCATGACACCTTCAATTGCTGAACCTGCAGTTTACATTTCCACTCCTCTATAGTAGAAAAATAGCTGAAGAAGAACATTTGACCCAAACACCCTTATACAAATGACTGGTCAGTCAATTAAACCTTGTATTAAAATAAAGGACTATCATTTTCTTCTAATTATATGTTTGTGAGCTTTTGGCTTCATTGTCTTGTGCATGTATGAGAAATATCACATTAAGCTCACTTCTGAGCAAGAGATGAGCACAAACAATGCATGCAAACAGCATTATTATAAATTTGTTAGATTTTTCCATAAAAGAACCATTCACTAGAGAATGGTTTATGAAAATATAGGTATTTTTTTAAATTTATGCTGGTTTTTATATTTCTTTTTCAATGCATGAAAATATTACTTGTGTTTAAACTTTATTCCTTACCATCTGTACACTAATATGAAAATTCTGCTAATGAAGGATGTCTCATTTCAAAGTAGGAAACATAATGCTTCTTAATATTAATAGTAGTGTTTTAATAAAATATTTATTTTACCTCATCTTGTTTTTAATTTTCAATCTTTTAAATCATAATTCTGGAATTTTTAATCATAAATATACTGGCAAAATAAATCAAAATACTTGAATAAATTTAGCATTTTATTTAAAATTAATGTATGTAGATATTACAATTTATGAGAACTTAAAGGAAAATGGTCAGTTAATTAGGAATCCATATATGTAGCATCATGATACAGGAGCTGATTATTTCTTTTATTTAATTTATTTGATAAAAAAACACAATCATAAATCTCAACAGTAGATAATGTGTGACATCAGAGCTAAAATAACCTGATTCTTCAGCTAAGTTCAAAACAATGGTGCAGAGAATTTTAGTGTGCAGATCTTACATTACCATTTTGCTTTTAATGCCCCATGGAAATTGACAGCCTAGTCCCATATGGACTACCGGAAAAGACACAGGAGGACACATAGTCTTCAGAATGTCACTAGAACAATAGATCACATGTTCCCGGCTAGTAATCTTCCTGGACACTCGAGACTGCAAACCACACAGACACTAGGATGAACGGCAGGCTGCCTCTTTAGAAGAAGGTGTTAAAAATCTAAAGGAAGGCGTTCCAAGCTTTCAGGTTGTACAAAGAGGCTTATAGTCAGGCTATACCTCGTCTTAGTCCACATAGACTTCAATCTACAGGACAGGCTGGCTCCTGTGTGGTCTAGAAAAGGGCCAGATAATAGGGAACATGGTCATCAGACCAGTGCTTTCTTTACAAACATATACAGATGCAAAACAGACATGTTGGGAAGGGGGAAATAGTTTTATTTATTTCAATATACTGTATACAGTATATATTTTTATAAGTGATATACAAATGGACAACTTACAACATGCAGTGGGGCACACATGCAAAGAAAACTGAAACTAAACTGTATTGATAGTCATTTAAGGGCTGGGAACTGTGATGTAAGAAGCTAATTAATTGTCCACTTAATGAGAAAAAAGCATGCATTAATGGCACATACCAGTCAATCAGAATTAAGCTAGTGATACAATATACCATCTGTATTAACTGAGTAGTCATGGTGGCTGCCAAACTGTAAAAAGAACAATGTTATTTAATGTAAAAAGTAATTCAGTGTGAAAATAATTCATATTATATAAAGTACCTTAGTATTGTTACATCTTAAGGTGACTAAGTGTCTCTTAAAGTTTAGATCAAGTTTGTGATACCTGGTACATCTAGCTCCAAAGCAGAAAGGATGTTTGCTGAGATATGGAGAGTCCCTTGAGAAAAAACAATCGTTAAGTTTACCTTGGTATACCTTGTGGGTTAATGATTGTCAATGAGCAGTACAGAAACACGTCATAGAAGATCACATTAAGAACACAAAGCGAAGAGAGAGGAACAACAACAACAAGGAGAGAGAAGAAAGAGGTGTTATAACTTAAAGCTTGCGCCAGGCGAAATCCCCAATTTTGTGATCATCCACTCAAAACCTGACTGGAGTTAAGTATTTGAACCTTGTTAGAGAGAGCTTGCTATTCTGTGTTTTTAGGGAACTTGTGTTTCCTGGGCAAAAGATACCTTGATTCGGAACCTCTTTCCTGCTTAGGGTGCATTTATAGAATAGGCAGATAAACTCCCATTTATTTTTTGGCTTCCGGGGTATATATAGAGAGATATAACTGCAGGTTGTATATCATTTATTTAGAATACAGCTTATCTATTATTTGGCCTCTGTAGACATTATGTGTGAGTTTTGTTCTTTGTAGAAGTCTGGGGGGTTTTCTGGATGATTAGAACGTTAGGCCTCTGAAACACCTTGTCTGTAAATACTGTACATAGAGTAACTTGTGTGCTGTATGATTTGTTGTGTTTAGTGTAGTTTGTGTCTAGTCATAGTTATAAATATTTGTTTAACCAAGTGTGCCTGGATTATAACTCTTTTTACCAAAGCTGTGCCAGAGAACAAAGAATTAATGCACCTTTAATAATACTAACCCCTCAGGTATGTTCTGGAAAAATCACTTAGAAGTTGGGGGTTATGAACAGTTATTTTACTTATTGACTGAGCCAATTCCAGATTTTCAGTATTTTCATAATCCCCCATTTTTAACAGTATATATAAAAAATAATTCATATAATGCATTTAATTGAAATTTACACAAAAAAGTTTTGTACAAACTATCAATGCCCTTTTCCCTTTGTAAAATTCTGTAACTTTTAGCACTTCATGTACTGTATAATTTTCATATACTTAAGCTTTTTTTTTCTGTCATAAGGTTTCTTGGTGGTGTTTCTTACTCTTCAATATCTACATCAAATATGAGATATGTTGCCTTGAGTATGAAAAACAGATGCTCACAGACTTATAAATAAAATTGACAATCTGCACTTTCTTGTACCATGACTAGAATGCTGAAGAGCAGCATGACACTCAAGTTAGAGTTGGAAACCTAGGGAAATATTTCAGTTCAAAAGGGTAGCTGACTGAAACCTCCCTGTTTTGACTATAAATAGAGCGAGACTGGATTCAATGGGGGTGGTAGCAGACTTTGTATCCTTTGTATTTATGCATGTGCTTTATGCATCAGAGGCAGGATGAGGCATCTTGATACATTTGCATGTTTCATAACACAGGTTGGGGGAAGTGATATTCTTGGAGGTGTTATATTCTCAAGTGTCCATAACACACCTTTGTCACAGCCATTATGATATTAACAGCTTCAAGAGTGATTTTGACTCAGATGCTATAAAAGGAATGACTGACAAGTCCTTTTTGAAAAAGAACATTGAACAGACCAGAATTATAACTGAAAAGCTTTTCTAATGTTGTTTATGCTTTTTTGTTTTATTTCACATAATGGTAAAAGGGAAATACAGTACAATTACCTTGTTTTTCAATCTTTCCACTACACAGGATATTTGGCATCAGACAAAACAAGAGAGAAAAAATACATTTCTCATATTACTGATTATCCTCACAAGATTTAGTAGCTGTGAATATTTTTGTATTAGCACATTATACCATACAATGAAAGGGCCAGTGGAAGAAATAAAATAAATAGTTGTCTAATCAATAATTATCCATTACTGTTATTGGCTTATGGAGCCATGCAATATGTGGATGCATCATTTTTAGAAAATAAACTAAAGATGCTGTTGGTGTGCCCAAGATCTTACTGTATCTAACTAAGAAATCCAATAGCCACAGTTTCCTTTATCAAACATTTATGTAAAGAACGACTCTAGGGAGCTGTATGTGTAGTTTTATTTTATTCTCTAAATGTGCAGCTACAAATAAAAGCATATTACAAACTTTTTTAACCATTGTCCTTGACTTGGAAACTAGTTTGCATTTCCTACAATGACATTTAGAGTATGGCACATATATGCCATCTGTCAGTTTTACTTTTCACAAACCATTCTGACAAAGATCACCTGCACTAACGGCTGTCCTTGCTGTTTTGTGAGCTCACAAGCCTGGATGACTGAAATGCTAAGCAACAGAATATTTTGCACGGTCTATCCTCTCCATATGTGCACATAAAAGCACCTGCATTTAAATGTCCATCCTAGAAATAAATAAACACTTTTCATTAATCCTACTTAAGAAAAAAAACTACCACTGCATTCAGACAGATAGTGTACTTCAATACTATAGAACAAGTTAAAATTTAATATAAAACTCAAGGAAAGAAATTTTGCTTTGGTTAAAAAAAATGCTAAAATGATTTGTAGTTTTAATGTAGTATTCTTAATTTGCAAAATGAAAGAAAAAAACTATGGTATCTCTTCTACATTCAATCTGCTTATTCTCAGGTGATAAAACACTAAACAATCTCTGTGCCCCAGATGGCAGATTATGCAACTGGATTTTAAAAGATGTCCAAAAACACATAAATAGGATCTTTTTTTTTCAACTGGTTTTGTGGTAGTAAATGTCTGAATTCCTTACGAAAGGCATTTGGTGGTGTTCTTCTTTATAGAACATATACACTTACCTTACCTCACCCTCTGTGAGAAGTTCTCCAAGTCCAATAGTTATGATTTCCTATTGCTTCATGAATAGTGAGACAAAAGAGTCTTTGTTTAGAAGGTTTTATGTACTGTACTGTAGCAGTTGAGACTTGTGCTTAAGCATGTTTTTCCAAATGTAGGCACAATGTGTTTTACACAACATTAGAGGTTTGCAAATTGACCTAGAGTGATGCATTTTAAGTACACACTGTAAAGATCTAAAAAATATCTACTTTAGCCTTGTCAATTTTGCATTACTACATTTTGTTGCAGCTGACGTCTAAAAGTGGTACTACCAAGGAAAGTAATGTAAATGACAATAAGAATCAAGCTGGTTTATGGTTCAGTGCTTATATGAAACATGCCACCTTTCTTAAAATGAGATAGGTTTCTAAAAACTATAGTTGGTCCTAGCAATAGTATGTTGGTATTTCAGGTATATTTTATGAAAGTATGTATAACAAAATGCTTATTTAAAAGAAAACAAGGTTCATATGTTTTTCCTTTATGTAAACAGAAACACAAAGTACATATTCTTCCATGGGTAATGATCCACTCATAATTCCTACAATCCCCTAACTGGGTTTTTACGGTGATGTTAAAAGCGCTTGATGTAAGCTAAATCTGACAAACGTGAGACAAATATTGGAATGAAAAAAGTAATGAGATAAAAACAAACAATATAAAAATCGAAATCTGACTTCTCTTCATTCACACAGAATGCTATGCCAGTGAGTTTATCACCGTTTTGTTTAAATAAACAAGAACACAGAGAGGTAACCTCTCTGGTGGAAGTGTTTAACTGATTGGGTGCACACAGGTGGGCACAGATGAGGAGTGAAAAACAAACACATTATTAAAATGGGTTGGCAGCAGCAATTTACATAGTTTACAATGCTCGTTGAAGTCAACTCATCTGTAGTGTAAATGCAAGTTCAAATCCCTGACCTGTGTCAAACTGTTCTGGGATTATGAGGCAACATGGGTAACCTATTAATTTTGTTCTTATTTGTATCTCCTTGGGGTTGTTGTCAGATATGGAATACATTTGTAATATATTAGTTGATTTATTATTACATTCTAGCAGCTACAGGAAATACCTGATTAATAATCTAGACCGCAGCCTGATCTTGCCAGATCTCAATAGGTATGCAAGGCTGGTCATGGTGAGGTCTTGGATAAGAAATCCCAAAGGAAAACCAGGCTGCTTTTGCTGTTGAGATTGGTGTTTGTTGATAAGTAGGTTGGGATCTTTCCTCTGGACCAGAATTTCCAAAAAATGTATGGCGACCAGGTGCACAGCACTGTAGGAGATACCGTCATTTGAATGAGTCATTAGATTAAGAGTTTGTCATTACAAATTCTGTGGTGCTTTTTAAAATTTTATGTGTCTAGGCTTGTACAATCTAGTTTTCCGAAATTTTCCCTTTAATGCAGTTGGTACAGCCATTTCTCAATTTTCCTCCCGATTGCTGCCAATCTTCTCCCAAGGGAGTGTTGTGCTTCACAACACTGGAACAACACAACACTGGAAGTTATGGAAGAAATGAATATCCTCCTATACAGTATGTGCTTTGAGGTCCATTGGGATTAAAAGCGTTCCACAAAAGCAAGGAATTTGTATTTTTCTCCATTAAAATTGTGCTTATTTTACATTATAAGAATCTTGAAATGTTTTTTTGTCATAACAAAAGATGGAATCTCTGGTTGTATCCAAATTCATATATTATGTTTTACGTGCAAAAGGGTGGTATGAGAATACATAATATTTGTAGCTTTCCTCTTGAGTTGTGATTGGGTAAAAAAGAAAGAAAAGAGAATGTATAGTTAATATAACCACAATAAAATATTGACAATAGCAGCTCTTAACCTTAACTCAAACACCACATTCTAAGGTATATCTGTGTCTTTTTATATATTTAGATATTTAAGGTACATTTAACCTTCTGTTTTACTGGCATGTTTTTATCTTCAACTGTCGTGCTGAAAAACTGGCACTTCTGGATTGAGTTGCAGAAACAAAAACAATCTTAGAACAAGGACTTCATCAATGTATCAGTAATATAAGACAAACCTTGCTGCAAGTAGAGTATAACATTAAACAATAATAAGTTTGACCAAGTCTAAATCCATTTTATGTAAGAAAATTACATTTCAGTCCATGTGCTGTTTGAATTGAATTAAAACAACTTTGCTTTACTTAAACAGGACACACTGTCAAAAAGCAGGCTCTGCGCAAAGAAATATGCTGCCTGTTATACAGATTCTGAAAAATAATATTAAAAAATACAAAATATTTTTTGTTGCAAGTGCCTTTAGAGTGCTAACAGAAGTTTTAAACTTTCTACAAACCAAGAACAAATCTTTAAAATAAAAAAGTAAATGAAACAATAATAACATTATATCAAATTTGCTATATTTGTTTCTCTTTGTATAGTTTTAGCTTTGCAATAAAATACAACATTTGAAAACATTATATTGAATTAATGCCATTCCTGGTTGCCATGATCAACCAGGTATAAAATGTGTTTCATAAGACACACTACATAAACAAATTAACATAAATAAACATTTTTACATACAAATCTCCAAAATGTATAACTGCATCAAAGGTTTCCTTTTTAAATCATTACATCTCAGTCATAATCTCAGTTCCTTTTCAGTAATAAAAAAATCTTCTATAAATGGTTTTACAAGTCACATTTTGCTTCTTTCAACTTCTCCAGGCTCCTCACAATAATGTGATAGCTGCTGTGGTTCTTCACTAGAATGCTGTCCAGTTTGTGAAGGTTAACTCGGCTATTTGCCAGGTCCCCCCTTAGAAACAAGTTTTCCTTTGTCAGCTGGAGTTCAAAATTGCACTATTACTGGACTGGTAATAGAATTTTGTAATGTCAGACCAGGAAGTCAAAAAGTACGTTTCTCCCCACATCACCACGATTCCACCACCCTACAACTTGACTTGGCCAACACAACAGTCAGCATAACTGTCACTACAAAGTCGCCATGTTCATTGTATTCTATCAGGTCAGTCAAGGGCAAAATGGCATTTGTCAGTGAATAAAACACTCCACTACTCTCTCTGCTGCCACATTAGATTTCTGGTACAGATAAGCCAATGATTTCATTTCTCAGCTGTCAAAATGTTACCCACAAGCAGCATCCAACCATGCAGTTGATTTTAATTCAGATTGATACTACAGTCATTCTCCTGCTTCACTGGTTACTTCTTTGTGAAATCTCTCATCCTGTAGTTCCTACAGTATGAAAATGGATCAGACAAATGAGACATTCCTGAATTGGTGTGGTCACCCTCTGCCTTCCAGCACTTGACGTGTTCCAAGCACACCTATTTTTTTCTGGATTAGTGTGCTCATTGTGGAAGTGGAACACTTTTTTCTTTGGACATCTTTTCTCACAGACCATACCATCACCAAGCAAGAGATCATCATTACTCGAGCGATGCATGATGTTACCTTTCATTATGTTTCATTGTGCATTTTTTTACTTTAGTTTGAAATGCTGTTTATCCAGACTAAGATTAAACTCATTTTGGAAATGTATCTCAAATCAAATAGCAAACAATGAGAACTGGAGATTTTTTATGAAATCCCTTACATGATTTTCACACTTTGTTATCCCAAGGATCAATAAAAAATGAACAATTCACAAATCTGTTTTACTTTCAATTATGCATCAGTATATATAAAATGGAAAACATGCATGTTATTTCACAATGAACATATTCACAGTATATTACTTTACAATATCAAAGAGAATGCTATAATAGGGAATGCAGTATGATATATCAACAGTATTAGAAGGAAAATAAAAGGCTGTAAGAAAAACAAAACAGGCATGCACACTGAAAAGTTGTGATATTAATGTAGCAGTGAAAGTATAGCCCTTTGCCATTTTACTTTTTGGCCTGTTACTGTCTCTTCTGGTTTCTTTAAGACCAGTACATATAAGGCCTCCTGATATAACTCCCTAGTCAGGCTGCGGTTCATTTCCTAGACAATGGGCAGGCAGTTCATTGTAGAGGCAAGGCATATTTATAATACAGGAATTAAGTTTGCTGTTCCCTTGCCAGTCTCTCTCTCCCTCATCTCAGTGTTGCTGGACACAGAGAGGCCATTCCATATGGTTCAGATTGAAGGTGCTTTTCTGTCTGATAGAGTTTCCTGATAAGGAACAACTCCCAGGGCTGAGATTCTCCAGCCACCCTAATGAATGGTCATCTCTGGCGCCTTTCTGTCTGGGAGATTCCAAACGAGAGACGTATCCCAAGGTATTTATAACCCTAAGGTCAGAGAGCACTGTTACTCATCCGCCACCTTAATCAGCCAATCTGAAACTGGTAGAGCGGGGTAACCCCACGTGGGTCTCGAATTCCCACAAAACTTTCAACCAATGAACGACCATAGTTCCTCCAGATAAAAGAGGAAGCACAGGGCCCAAATGGTGCCCCTCCAGGATATTCTCAGACTCATCTCAGACAATCGCATGGCAGCCAGTGTGTCCGAGTGCCAGGACTTTACTTTGCTCTAAGAGTTGAGACCGGAGGTCGCCCGCATGTAACCAAAGGATCCGCCCGAGTTTAGCTTAGCAGCAAGCTTCATGAACTCCCAGTAGCCCACCATGAATGCTCACCTGATCAGCGAGTGAATTCAGGACTAGTGCTACATCAGGAACGAACCTGTCTTCTTCTCGTCTAAAGAGTGTGACTTGCTCAGACCAGCAGTCACTTTTCATGTGCACAAACTCTGCTAGTTCAGCAGGGACTAACTAGACAGGTCTTCAGAGAGTCACTGCCAGTGCTTTAATGAATCTTTAGCTTGGCTGCCCCCTTTTCTCCATTACGGTGTCTGTGTTAGTAATTAAAGCTATGGATTAATATTGGCCAAAGCTCAGGCCAGTGGATAAGGGCATAAAAAGCAGGCTTGCTGCACCATGCAAACTGTAACTAGTTTATTGCTTCCATTTTGTAAATGGAATTTTGGATTGAGTCTTTTTGTGGGTCTTTGTCATTGCTGTAACCTCCCAACCTGCACTCAGAAGGCTCTCTGTGAGTTCCTTTTGTACTCTTGAACAGGCATCAGAGTTCTCTACTATGCTTAAAATGTCTCCAGTGTGATTGACTGCACTATTATATTGGTGGAATATGACAGCAGGTATTTGCTAGCTGCAATTACAAGCTGAATGACAGCCACATATAACCCTGACTACCAATAAATTCACCAGTGCTTATCTGCCATTACCACTTGTGTTTTCTTTTACCCATAAGCGACCTAGATTTTTTTGGGGGGGTTAGGTTCAGAGTAAACTGTTTATACAGTATAACACTGTTTTGAATGAACATATATGCACTTATGTCTTGTGACTTTAGCACTCTAGGACATTATTAATTGCTGTTACAACTATAATGATAAAACAATAGCATTGTTTGAAACATTGGCTTATTGAGTTATGAAAACGAGCCTCCAAACATCTTATTTTGATTTTTTTTAATGCTGCAGTGAAATGAAAGTCTGACAGATTAAGAAGAAGACTATAGATTTGTCATGTAGTTTTTTCTCTTTGTATTGATACACTACATGTTACAGGTGTAATAACCTGTGATTCAAATTTATTTAAACAGTAACAAATAATGGTCTTACATGGAAATTATGTTATTATAATATGCTAACTTACTATAAGAAGGGTTTAGTAATATTCCTTGTATGTATTAATAACATTTAATATGCCGTACATTTAAATGTGCCCCATATTGTGCATTCATTTTAAGGTCTGCATAAAGTGTAATTGCAGTGAATATATCTGAATTACAGTATAAATCTTTTCCCTTTGTAATCTCTTTGTAAAGAGTTCTAATGCTTTGGGGTTATGTTTAATAAAATACCACAGTCAGTCCTGCTACGTAAGACACTATATATTACTATGCATAATTTTAGCTTTTGTGTGATTCATGCACATAAAATGTGTGAAATATCACACTTTATAACTTACATTTTAGGAGAAAAAATCTATTTTAATGAAACTTTTTTCATAATCTCTTTCACAGCGCTCGACTTACTGATGGTAATCATACAACAAAATAAACGGGTGATACTGTACATTTTCTTCACCTACCTACTTTAAAATAAGACTTGCAACTCCCCAACCTGCTGTGTAAACCCTAACCCAATGGCTAGGGAGTTATGTTAGCTGTAGTGAACAAAACCATTTCTCACCTTGTGGTTTCTTTTTTCACCTCTTATTTCTAAGTAAAACAATTGTTTCTAATTCATCAATTTTATAAATCAAAGCTGCTCTCTTAGAGCTTCGAGTTTTGACAACAATATTCACTACTGAGGATATGTGCACCATGACATCTTTTCATCTCATCTTCAGTTTTGGATGAATAATATGCAAAGCAGACTTTGTGGGGTTTTTTCCAGACTTTCAGAACCCTTAAAATCATTGACAAAGTTATCTCAAACAACTACTTCAAGGTTCATACAGAAATAGCACTAGTTGCTTCTTTATACAAAGATCTGTGGCTGTTTTGAACAAATGACCTAACCCAACAGATCTGGATCTCTGTTCCCTGTTCCCTGTTCCCTGTTCTCTATGCCTTCGAGAGGCAGCTTTAGCAACAGACAAGAAAGACCAGAATGAAAAAAAACATCTGTTTAAAATAAATTTCTGAAGCTCCTTTTATGTGTAAAATTAATGATTTTTTAGGATCCAAGCAGATTGTCTTTAACTTTGTAGAACTGTTTTAAAAACTTGTCAAAAAAATGGAATGGGACACTTAAAGGACAGTTGAGGTTAAATTTAGTAAAATACAAAAATCAATGGACTCTTCACACACACCACTTGACTTAAGCGAACTTATAAGTATGGTAAAGCAATGCATCTGAATGTGCCAGCTTTTTTATCTTTTGAAAACATAAATCTGTGCTCTCTAAGATCCATGTGTAATTTGGAGAGCTTCCAGATTTCCATTTTCTGAAATAAACATACACTTAACTTCCACCTCTTACCCAGAAAGCATAGATGTCAAAAGACTATTTTTCTAACCAAACATTTCCTCAGCCACTATACACACTGTAGCAATTTATGTGATGTTATTTTATATGATTTGATGTAATGTCCTTTTACAGATTTATGATTAATTTGCTCTGGTGGATTGGTTTTGACTTTCAAGGCATTTTTATACTGTCAAATACCTTCAATTATTCATCAGTTAAAACTCCTTCAAGACATTATATGTTTTTTCAGATTGTCCTTTAAACTTTTTTGTTACCATATGTATTCAATATCCTTTTTTTCTTATTGTAGAGATCTGGTACTAGGTAAAATAAACGCACCGCTGCCAGTATTTGTAAGATTTGTCTCATGTGTAGTTTGTATTTCCTGTGCCCATAGCAATTCTCTCTTTGCACTTTTGTCTCCTGCAAATCATCACCTCCCTTTGCAGACCTGTATTTCTGCCTTGTTGACCTTCGCATTATTAAATGTTACTCCTATCACTGCTGACAAGCCTTTGGCAACCTTAAATTAGTCTTTGTAGTGGTTTTGATGTGAAGAGTTGAAGGTCTGGTGTGTAGGGCGATGGTTGTGAACCAATATCACTTACTCTCTTTCTCTTATATACATATAGCACTATGCCATTCTACAAATATAGCATCTTGTGTATTCACCTAGGCAGAGTTGAAGTTGCAAATTACAGTACCAGTTAATTAACATGCTGCCATGCACACTGTACATCTCTTGTTAATGTTTTTTACTACTTTCTTTTACAAGGGACCCTAATAGAGTCAAAAGGGTTATTGCATCCAGACATGACATTTTCAATTGTTTCAAATGTTTTTCCCTGTTTATTACATACTGTATGTATATTAATGTAAATATACATTCATTCTACATTTCTAAAACTGATGCCAATAAAAAACTGGAATGCTAACATTTTAAAATGAAATATAAACAATATAAACTGTCTTTTTATATTATAAATATATGTTTATTTTATATTGATTGCTCATTGAGCACCAAATGATGCTATTTAAATTTTAAATAATGAACAGATAGATTTGTTGGTTGTTTCATTACATTATCACATTCGTCATATCACAACATTGTTCCTTGGGATTACAAAAAACTGAGCTCTAGTCATATAGAATCAGGTTTCATAAAACACTAACCAGGTGCTTAGTGCTTGATATCTGAATGGAGTTAAAACACGAGTTGGTCCTCTATCTGTATAAACAGTCATTTGAAAGAGATATGATTTTAATTAATTCACCAAAACTGTAAGATACAACCAAGCACTGTTTGATTGCAGATCATTAGGTCACTAAGAGCGTGTTTGAAGGTAACTAGTCTGTGAGAGAAGTTGCCTGATAAGATGTTCAGTTTCAACAATAAGCAGACTAGACCTGAGAAATTGGGGAAAAAACTGATTGGAAACTATGGAGGACAGGTCAAGTTCCACAAGGTAGAGGTCTACCATACAGGTCCAGGGCTGTCAAATCTGTCTCATCCAGCTGTGTAATAATTTTCAAATTGCAATGGATAAAGCATAAACACATTCAGGAAGAAACAACCTACAGTATTCCCAACAGAATGAGTGCACTTCACTATGTGCATGAAAATGATCTGCATGCTTGGATTCAGTGGTAACGTAGGCAGCTCAGAGACAAATATACTGTCTTCTGTGAGCAAGAGAGGATATGAGGTGGTAGTAGAGAAAGTGTTATAGGGTTTTATTCACCAACAAATTCCTTTTTGCCCTTGACTGACATGATGGAAAATAGCATATGCTGAGAAGTGTGGCAGGTCTCCATTACCTGATAATGTGGCATTTAAGGAACAACATGCAAACTACCCTTTTTACTATGGGTAAAAATAAGCAACTAGGGCTGAGACTATATCAAACCTGGAGTTATTAACCTTCCCAACCCAAACTTAGTCCATAACTTGCTTGACTTCCCATCTCCCATGATCATGTTTGTCCAAAGAAGTTTCTGAAATAAAAACAAAATTATCAACACTCGGGAGAAGTCACCTCGTCTCACAATGAGACTTAACTTTCACTAACAATAGATTCTCCCACAAGACGAAAATGTGAAACTCAACTGGTCTATCCTCAATCTAAACAAGGGTAATCAAATTGTAGTTGGGTGGAAAGGAAATTATGGACATTGTAGCCAGGTGGAAACCTATTTACCCCCACTCTGTCTCTATGCCTACCCACTAACCTAAACCAATTTTGACACTGTCATAGTGAGCATTACACTGACTATTTTATCGTCCTGACATGGAATATGTGAACACACTAAAACACCCCTCTGGAAATTCAATAAAAAAGGAGGTTGCACTGAGAACATTCATCTTTTAGATTTGTAACGTGGCATTACAAACATATTTTAAAGCATTTAATTATTATATTGTGATCTAATACATACTGTACATCCTGAACTGCAGTTTGGTACAGTTTTAATATTTATTTAGACCAATTGGTCTAAATTTAATTGGTATATGGTACCAATTTTCATCCCTTTTACATTAGTATAAATCTCAGTGTAGGATTTCCCCTGAATTCCCCAAACTCACATCAGAATTCCACATTTGCTAACAAGTAAATTTGATTTTTTTACTTGTTACATTATTGATGCAGTTGTTTGAATTGTAATTATTAATTAGTACTGTTCTTTAGTCTTTAGTCTCACGTCATATCCCTCATTTAATTATTTAAATTATATAACTGATAGTTGACTGGTATTCATTTTCATTTTTACAACAATACAATGGTAAAGTATGCATTATTTTAAACAAATCTAAACTTCTTTCATCTTTAAAATTGTTCAGTTTGAGCATTTGGGTATTAATTAGGAATTTTTCACTTTAGAAATGTGTATACTTTATTTTGTAATTCAAGAAAATAAGACATCATTGGAAAGGAGTGAATAACTGTGCGAGAGACTATGTATTCAGTTATCACCCAGACTGAGAGAAAATGCATGTGAGGCAGGAATAATAATTAGAATTTTTTGTTGTTCACTCTTTTAATCTAAGATCAACTTCAAATGTCAAATGTGACCAAATTTAGCAACACTTGATTAATTCTTTAAAAATACCGTGACATTTTTTAAACAATAGTTCAGACCTATAAAGTCTTGCTACCCACTTACTTAATTATAATAATTGCTTAAACTTATATAGCGCTTTTCTGGACACTCAAAACGCTTTACAGGTAATGGGGACTGCCCTCCACCACCACTGTGCAGCATCCACCTGGATGATGCAATGGCAGCCATAGTGCACCACAACACTCACCACACATCAGCTAACAGTGGGGAGGAGAGCAGACTAATGAAGCCAATTCATAGGGGGGGATTATTAGGAGGCCATGATTGGTAAGGACCAATGGGAAATTTGGTCTGGACACCAGGGTTACACCCCTACTCTTTTCAAGAAATGCCCTGGGATTTTTAATGCCCTGGGTTTTACATCTCATCCAAAGGACGGCGCCATTTTACAGTATAGTGTCCCATCACTATACTGGGGCATTAGGAAGTGAGTGCCCCCTGCTGGCCCCACTAACACCTCTTCCAGCAGCAACCTTAGTTTTTCCCAAGAGGTCTCCCATCCAGGTACTGACCAGGCTCACACCTGCTTAGCTTCAGTGGGTTGCCAGTTGTGAGTTGCAGAGTGATATGGCTGCTGGCTTAAAAGGGCTGTTTTATTCTTTGATAGAAACTGTGATCTCTATACTTAGCCATGTTTCTAAATACTACCTTTTTAAGACATTGAAGCTGATGTTGTTGTATGTTTTTTCCAGGATTCATATTCTCGGTTCAAATTGAACTTTTCTTGTCTATAATTATGTAGTCTCCAATAATGGTAAATTAATATGATGTTTGCAGATTGAAAGATTAAAGGTCATACATGACATGCATGATCTACCATAATACTGTATATATTTAATAAAAACTGCAGGGCCTAATATGGTTTCTCCTGTTTGTAACACTTCTATACTGTATACCATATTGTGGTAAGTAAAATAATTGAAGCACACATTAAAATTAACCCTGTATTTTCTGTTTCCTATACATCTGTAGTATCATTATAGGCACCCACTAGTGTCTTAATTTACATCTGCCGTGCATTTGTATATGGAATTTGGCCATTATCGAAAAAGGTGTACAGTAGGTATGACATTTGTAATGCTGTTGTGCATACTGATTTATTTACCGTGCATCCTGTGGTAATGTGATGCTGTCTAACCAGTCACGGGTTGCTATTTTCCCAAGCAATATTATAAATCATTAGGATCGTCATCCCCAAGAGTCTTCCACATACACTGTCATCTGCTATTCTCATCTAGCTCCTGAAAACTCACTGTTATACAGTATATAGTGCTCTTCCAGTTTCTAGCTTCGTTGTCATTTTATGAATTTAACTTATTTTTTCCTTATTCTTCCTGGACCATTGTCCCTTGTACTTAGACAATGTGTAATTCTGTTTTAAGTTGTTTAAGATAAGGGAGTCTACCATGCAAATAATACATACAAATTATATATATATTATTCTTTGCCAGTAAAACATTTTAAAATTTACCATTATTATCTGACTTTTTGTTGCACTTTCTCATGCATCAACACACTTTGGCACTTGTTATGCAGCACTTTAATAGTTAAACCCAGAATGCAGAACCTGTTGATGTACCTACTCAGTCCTGGATTGCATTCTTACTTTCAGTGTCAAATCCACTGAAGTTTAATTAACATTAAAAGTGCAGATGAAGTTTAATTACACCTAATTAAGTGGTTATATTCAGAGCAAATTTGATATATCACGTCAATAAAACAAGACTTTACAGGGAAATTAATTCCATCTGTGCTGTTTATTTATTTCACCTAACAGGTTGCAATTTCTTCTTATTTATTGTACTGTGTACAGCATCTATATTATTCATTTTTTATATTCAATTGTAGTGGCCTTCACCAGGACAAACAGATGGATGGACCTTATATAGAGAGGGAGATCAGAGAGATATCTGGTGCTTTGCAAAATTATTCTTTCCCATCCAATTTGAATCACATGTATGAATATTTTTTGTGTATAAACATGAATATTTAATTCACAAATTAAATGCTCTAACTGAACACTCTTGTTGATGAAAAGTTAAATGTCAATAAAACCACCAAGAAAAACTAAAATATATTCACTACAAAAGTATTCATCCCCATGGCTAAGGCACTGTAAATGTATTGTTTAAAAAGAAAAGTGGCAAATTGACTGTTTTGTATTGTATACTGATGTTCCATGCTGACTGCTATGAAAGTAATCCTTTTTGTGAACACATGAATGGATTTTCACCAGAAACAGTTCAATTCGCATATTCCAAGTGCCTTGGTTTTCACTGTCTCACTTTTGAAATGTAATTAATATGCTGTAAATGGGGCAATATGAATTTGGTTTCTGGAGTCCTAAACCTCAAATGTTTCACCTGTTTTTTCTTTAGATATCATTGATCTTTGTTAACTAATTTGAAGGTATTTCTTAGTCCCCAATGTTTGCTTTGATCAAACAGTATTTTGGGCACCTTTTAACACCTGGTTGGGAAGATTCCTGGTTTTGAAAATAGGTTTCTTCTTCATCTACTGTTCTAAAATGATAGTCCTTGCTTTTCTTTAGTAATTGTATAAACCATAACTTAGATCTTAGATCGGCTGTCATCAGGGCTAATAAATGTTGGCACTTCATTGGAAGACTGTGTTTTTCCTCCCATTGCCATTAGTGGATCATATAATACCTTCATAAAATTTTCTCTGGAGCTTTCTACCACTTGGAACAAGGATAACGGGGCAAAGAGCAGTGGAGGCAAAGAATGTTTCTTAGGGGTCCTTTTGGAGGAAACTTGGAACATGGGACAGGGAAAGTTGAAGTTATTTTGTTGTATTCTTTTTGATTGGATCCACTTCATAAATAAAAACTTAAAAAAGCTGGTTAACAAAAATTAGTTAATGTTGGAATTTACTTGGTTAAAAAAAACTCTTTGAAGAAAAAAACACACCTTACAGCAAGCATGAAGATTAATTGCAACACTTACTCTACAGCAAAGTTTCTCTCAGTACAGCACATCCAATAAAGGAGAAGTGCTTAAGATGTTCTCTGGGCTTTTTTTTCTTTTCTTTCTGCATATCACATTGTATTTCATATTTTGGAAGACTCGCATTTGTCCCAGGGGGTAAATGGAACTGCTTCCCAAACTTTTCTGAATAACTGAAAAATAATAAACAGAGATACTGTACATTTAACAAGCATTGCACAGCAGGTTCAAGCTTTCTGTCTCACAGTGGGTATTGCTCACAGCGGTGGCACAGCATTAATTCACACTGCATTCTCTCTTTTCTGTGGCAGTCTCTCAAACTACATGCCTGTCTCCATCTTTGACCAGGGCCTAACCCTGCCAAGCTAGAGATTTCCCATTCCCATTGAAGCATTCTTCCTAACAGGAAGCAGGTCCACATGACCAGTGCTCAAACGCATGTACAGCACCCCTCACATGTGCACAGAAGGTAGGCAGCCCACAGCCAGCCAGCAGCACCAACACTTACTTCCAGAAATTACCCATTACATTCCATTACACACACACCACAACAATGAGCACAACAATTTGAAAAGTGTTCCCTTTTCAAACTTCAATCCATGGGTACTTTATAATAAGTTCCACCTAGTTCATCTGGAAAAGGCAGATGGCAAAGAATTACGTGAAATATCGTGAAATTATATTTTACAGGTGGAAAAAGCAATGTATGCCCACTTTGCTTTCTTTTTTCTTTCGCTCGGTTAACATTTCTGACACCTTTTCTCAGATTTTGGCAAAGCCAATGGAAAAAGTGTTTTCAAACAGGATTTTAAGAGATAGCTCACAGAACATAGTAAATACAAGACCCCAGGGAGCTAGAATGTAGATAACAGTATAAGCAAAGAATCAAGAGTCAATTTTCAGGAAGTTGTACAGGTTAGTAACTCCCCCTGTTGAATGGGCAGCATGGTGATTATCACTTTTGCATCACAGTGACAGAGACCTACTGTATGTTCAATTTGTTAACTGAGTTAGAGTTTTCATTAATAAAACTAGTTACTGTAAGTATTCAGCAACAGTCATTATACATATTCCATTTACTGTAAATAATAATTAAACCCTTTGCTACATTAAAAAGTCATTAATTGTGCTTGGCTATAACAAAACATTTTTTTTCTCACCCAGTTTTAATTAAAATGTGTTTCTTGACAAATTATAGCACTTTTAAGCATAAGTATCAGTAGTAGTTTTACTCAAGAGTAAAAGACTCACATGACATTAGTACAGAGAAGTTCACATTCTCTCACAGTGTTAATATCCCCTCTGACAAAGGTCTTGTCTTTCTGTGTAGCAGGTGTGAGGCATTTAAAGTGTGTGTATTGCTGACATCTGAATTCAGGGTCACTATATGCATGTAACACAACATTCTGTTTTCACAGCATTGTGACCTACAGTATTTATATCCTTTGTTGCATAGTTTCTTAATTCCCTTTGAGTATTGAACACTGATTATCATAACCCCCCTTTGTTCATTTTACTATTGTAAAAAAAGCTTGCAGTTTAGATTATAGACTTATTTTTCAGCTTTTACTACTATTAATTTACACATTAAAATACACTAAACAACAAAAAGCTAATGAGAATATGAATTATCTTACAATGTGTATTAGGAATCATGAAGGTAATATGAGAACTACCTGAAACATTGATATTAATTACAGAACACTAACTTGATTGCTGATCAATAAGAAAGCTTTTGAAAGAGAATTTGTTACCCCTCAGATAAAATCAAATACCCTAAGTCATCACAGACGACAATACATTAAAGCTTTAGTAGAAGAGAACTTTGACTGGTGAGTGAAGCATCTATGACTAAAGCGTAGCTAGAGAGATCTACATGGCTGTAGGCCTAAACCTGATTTGTAAGGTCAGCAAACATGTTGACGAAGTGCATACAGTACATGAGCACCTTGCTTGGGTGTCTAAACTTTTCTTCTTCTTCCAAATAGTAGCAATTTTCAGATGCTCAGCACAGCTCCACATCTGAGCCAGTCAAAATTCTTTACTGTTTAAACTGACAAGATGACGTTGTTTTACATGTAATGTGTACTGGAAATCATAAAGGTGTGTCATTAAATACGCAAAGGGGCTGATTTTTTTGTCCTGCTCTATGATTTTTCCTCACTAAGAATGAACTGAAATCCTAATCACTTCCAGAAACAGCACAGTTCACAGAATTTTATTTTGTTACTTTTTTAAGCACAGTATCATAACATAGAACAATAGGAATATGTTTTTTATGACTGCATGTAACAAAGTATAAGTCAGTATGATGAATTGCAATATCACTACAGGCCTTCTGACAATTTAAATTGTATTAATCTAAAAATATATCAGTCCACCATAAAGACAATGGCATTAATATAATTATAAAGAGACATAAATGTAATTTTAATTACACTTTAGTTTACCATGGATAAGAGAGCATATTTTTCCTGGCTTGGTGCAATGCAGCTTTGTTAACAGACTGCTTGTGGGAAAAGTGTGTACAGAATGGTCCCACAGGACCCTTAAATTACTAGCGACAGGAAGAAGCTGATGGTTCTGCAGGGCTTGGATTCATGGCAAACATCCTTTCTGAAAACCTAATCAGTTGCCCCTGAAAAACCTGTTTTCATTTTAACCATTGTGAAGAATTAAAGAACTTAGCATTGAATATTCACCTTCAGATTGTTTTGTTTTGTAATCACACTCCGATATGAACAATTCTAAAACTATTGATGAATAATGATTCAAACGTGCCAAGACATGGGGAAAGCAGATCTTATAGGAAAAAAATGGGGAAAAACAAAAAGAGATTATTATTTACTGTATGTCATTGTACAGTACAGTGCATCATATATGTGACTGTGCTACATGAAATGTCTACCTGATATCTGATTATACTTTGAACACTTGAATCTAAAAGGCCAATTTGCAAGCTTGAGGATTAAAGAGAGAAGATGGCTCGAGACAATAAGGATTTCTTCTTTTTTTCTCCCTTAACTGAATTGAAAGTTATTTTGTAGTTGAACAAAATACATAACTTACTTGTTGCATCTGAGAAAACATAAATGTTACTAGGTTTTTAAACATTTACCAAGCACAGAGCAATATGTGGTACACTGTTTGGAGAACTGAGTTTGATTTCTCTCAATGTATTTTCATTTTGAAGACAGGCTGCCTTAGTGAAACCCTTATCACACCTTCCTTTTGTTGGCTTTAAGTGTAGGCTGCTGAGGAAAACCCTTAAAGATAATCAGCCGTCTCTCCATTGTTATTGAAACTAATGCATTAACCTAAAAACTGATCTCCTCTCAAAAAAAGAAATGTTCTTTTAAGATGTATTTATATATTTCTCTTTCCCATTTATTTGTATTTATAAATATAAGATATCAGTGTATCAGTGTATTTATAAAAAACTGAATACATGCATCAGTATCTCAGAAAAACTAAAAACAATCCTCTCAACATTCTCAGAGTTTACATTATAGTCCCCCCTCCTTAAGGGTGCTCCAGCCCTTTCACTTTAGACTTAATTCTGTGCACCTGACCCCTTTTTCCAGTCCACCTTAAAAGCCAGGCGCTGATGTTCATCCTGGCTCTGCATCTGGTTTCCGCACCGTGCGAGTCCGGGACCTGGAAGCGCCTGGTCCCGTTAAGGTTTTAACCTCTGTTCCTGTTCCTGTTCCTGTTCCTGTTCCTGTTCCTGTTTTTAATTCCTTGTTTGGATGGATCACCTGGCTATGGACTTATTCTTGTGTTTTTGGATTCCCTCAATGGATTACTTTTGGATTGTTTGCCTCGGCCACACCTCCCCCGTGCACCAGCGCACTTTGGACACGCCCCCCTGTTTTCAGCCCCGTATTCCTGCATGACGTTTTCCTAGTGTTTCCCCACTTCTTCGGATTGTGTCGTCCGCGTACGGTCCGGAAAGAACTGTTCGTTACATCTACCTTGCAGTCTTTTTCATTTCTTTTCTTCATTGTCTTTAATTCATTTTTTAAACTGAATGGTTGTTCAGATTGTTCACATTAAAGTGATTTATTTTAATGCTTTGCAGATTTAAGTAAATCAAGAATGTGGATTTTAAGAAAAACAGTAACACTTACCCATGCAGCAGAGCTCCCTGCACGTAGTACAGACCTCAGCTGCCTGGGCTGAGGGAGGTCTCCTTTAGCTCATGCGGCTGGTTCCCTGTTGCGTTACGCCGGAGACCAGGGTTTGCGTCCCAGGTGTTGCGGGACGAAACGGGTGGCGGAGGGCAGGAGCCCGCGTGGAACCTCAACGGTCACACCCACAAATCAAAGAACCACACACAGCAGTTAATGTAAATAAAAGAATTAAAAAGGTAATTTCAAAGAAGCGATTCTAACAATTGCATCATTCTTGAATTATTCAAAATCTCTAAGGCTTATGACTAAAAGGTGCAGACAATGTTTACTTATTTAATTTGCTATTGGAACTATTAACATATTAAATTATGTTTATTTGATTGTTAATATTCATATGATTTGTAAATCAAGTTTGCAGTAATTAAAATTGCTCTTACAGATCCAAAACACTTCATTCTCATTTAAACATTCTTCATATCTCTGCATCAAAATAGTATGCTTTAAAACAAAGCAACAAAAACATTTTTCTGGACATATTGTTTAAGTGTAATGCAGAAAATGTACTTTGTACAGGAATAAATTTGCATGGTTCTTTTTTTCCATTCAGCAATATAGTAGTGATCTGCTGTACTATCTGTATTTTAAAATATGCTTTTATTAAATGAATAAACAAAAGTAGATATTCAATCTCAAAAATACCTGAACAAGTTCCAGGTAATATTACTTTTGTATCTCAAAATTAAGTCAAGCAAACTATCCCTCATATCGTTTACATTTCAGTTTTCAAGACCGAAAATAAGTATATGTGTAGTGATATAAAAATAGAACAATTAGTGGTATAGCTTTAATGTAATAGGTCTTCAATCACAAAATGATTACATCGTATTATTGTGGATTCTTTGAATAACTGCAGTTTTTAACTTGGAAGAACCAAACCTGCGCTGTTGACTCTTTCTGCTAGAAATTAAATGTTAGTTAAGGTTAAAGCAACTATATTCTATTGATTTACAGTATGAAAAAGAAAATGAGTCTATTAATGCCTTTAAGACAATTTACATGAATAGAACTCACTGTCTCTAATATCTAATATCTCTAATAGCTATCTTAAAGATAAGTGGGAAATGCTGTACTGTTGAATGAAACAATTGATTTGAACATTAAGAAATTGCTTTTGCAACAACTGAGGATATTTTTTAAAACTTTTATCTAATCCCTCTGGACTTGATTATTTGAAGATATGTAATTTAAGACTTCTCTTAAAGGGCGTCTTCTTTGAAGTAAAGCTGGATGATTTTCAGTTGATACACTGTTTTCTGCTGTTTCTTACTGTATAGTATAATCTAAACCATTGGGGACAGAAAATTAGTATCACTTCTTTGATCCAATGTTTGGAAGCTTATCAACATGAACACTTTTAAGATATATTTGGCCTTATTAAAATCAACGATTTACAAGTGAAAACCTGGATAATTTCAAAGTTAGTTGGTACTGTTAAAAAGCTTTTTGAAAGATATACTATATAGAATTACAGTACAATGTTTTAAATGGGCCATCTGATGATCAAGAGTATTTCCTCTATTATTTCACAATTGGATTGTTTCAGATAAAACTTTAATTGGGTTTGTGAAAATTTAGATTTAATTATACCAGTATATATAACCGCTATATACTGTATATAATACATAACATACTGGTAGGTTAACTGGCTTCTGGGAAAATTGGTCCCAGAGTGTGTGTGTTTGTCTGCCCTGCAATGGACTGGCATCCCATTCAGGGTGTATCCTGCCTTTTACTTGCCGAAATAAACTTCTGCTCTTCCGCGACCTCGAATTGCAGTTGAATTGCAGAAAAGCCGTTAGAAAATGAATACATGGATGGATGAAAATTACTAGAGCTGCTAAAGTATGTAGCTCAGACCTACACACCATTATCCTCACCACAAGCTCAGAGGGGCCCAAATAAATATTTATTGAAGCTGAGGAATGTTTTGGTCAGTTGTTATAAAAAGTGTAGAATTGTACAGGATGCATGCTTTTTATTTGTAACTTTTGATTAAAATAACATTTTCCAAAGATCTGTTGTTTTTTTTTACTTTGTTCTGCTTCATGAGCAAAGAAGGGATATGAAAAGTGAAGACCTTTCAGACATTCAGCAGTCTAGGTTTTTACAGACATTCATTTGTGTCAAAATTAGCAAATGCTGCCAACTGTCCATATTCATCTTGTGATTCAGCATCTCAGACAACAGAAAAGCAGTGTCACCAGTGTCTTAAAAATGGATGTGTATTGAAATTAATAAAAAAAAACTTTTAAAGAAAAGGTGGCTTGGAGACATAAAACATTCCAAAGAAAACATAAGAGAAGGTCCCTCATCTTGTTTATATAATACAAGATATATACTGTATATATAAAATAATTATGTTCTCACACATTATGGTCCCCACTCCAGGTAGTCAACAGACTGATTAGAATCAAGAAATTCTCACACATTTATGTCCTCTCAGTCAGCTAATAAGACCATCCCATTCAAGTTATAGATAGATCTACAGGTACAGAGATACAGTAGGCTATTGATCAAGTGGAGGCAAAACCTGGTTTCTGAATCCTACAGTACATCTATTTCTGGGTTTTATTCCATCTCACACAGTTGAACTGACGTACAGTGATTGAAATGGTAAGAAATAAAATCAATTGTGTTATCCAAGTCTTAATCTGGTGCTAAAGACATCTAGAAATTATGCAGGAACCTGTTATTCCATGACTTAACTTACTTCCCTGTACTTATGTCTGTATCAAATTAATATTAGTAATACATATGTCACATTTTTTTTATCTTAAACGTCAGATTTACATAGACTTCTGTAGAATGAGAATGCAAAAATCAGGAACATCTAAAAAGAAATAAGAATGGAGATAAAAGCAATTTAAAAAACTACAGTATGTACAGTGCAACATACCTAATATTTTAGACCTACCCAATGATTTACCCTGGAGCAAATAAATGAGTTTATATATACATATTTCATATATTGAGGAAACGCAGAAACTATATTTTCTAGAAGCTGTATTTAAATATACTGTAGCTCTTATTATTGTATAGGAAATTCATATTGATTAAAATAACAAGAATCTGTATGAACTCTTTTGGAAATATATCCGATATGGGGGAAAATGTTTACTGCATTTTTTAGAAAAAGGCCCCAAAAAGTTTTTTTTAAATGTATTTCAATTAAAGCCCTACAGCATTTTAACAAGATGTCTTTTTATTATTATTTCCAAGTATTCCATATGTTCAAATGACTGAAATGAGTGAAAAAATGAGACAATAAAGGTAAGCAATGACAACGGATGTTTCTGTTGATGTTAAGTGCATTAAACCATGATTATTTTCAAACTCTTTGTCAGCATTTGTTTCCTTCTAAAAGCAACTTACAATGTGTAAAGCACTTTGGACAATATTGTATATAAAATATTAATTTCAGTTCTATTAGAAACATGTAGTCACAGCGTCTGCGAAGGCTTAAATATTCATTAAATGCAAGCTGTACTTAGGGGATATCTGCTACTAGCCTCCATATCAAACCACTTATGTTATAGAGCTCTCAGTATATTTTATACTTCTGACATGATATAATACTTACATAAAGTGAACAATTTCCTTTCGCATTCTTTCATTTGTGTATTTATACAGGTACCATACATATGGACCTGTGTGTAATTCTTTCTGGGACAAAAAAGTTCTTTACCTTTAACAGTTTTTAACATGAATAGAATTGCTTTCATCTTCTAAATTGGCAGTGGCCATTAGCTTAATGCAAATTTAAAGCAACTTAACATTTTACACAATGAGTTCCTTCAAAATTGCCTACACAACGTTGCCGGAGCACTTGCAGGAAGTATTTTCTTTTGTATTTAGTAGCCTGCTTAGTATGGAACTAACTTGATTTGTTTTCTTTTGCCTTAAATATGCTTATACCACGTAACAATGCCTTTAATCAATTAAGAATTAATATTTATGTAGTTAAACTTTTAAAATCACATTTTGGCCTGATCAGGCACTAGATTCAGCAGGTTAGATGCTCATGGCAGGTGTGTGGCTTCAGGATTTGCAGCAGTGCTACAGACAAGGATACAATCCAATATTAGGGAATAATACTGTGAGTTCTCTCTGTGATAAAATGAAGCACACTGTAAGAAAGTAGTACATATTAAGAAGTCTTACATAAAAAAATTGATTCATTTCAACCTTAACATGGAAGCTTTCTGGCAGGTATTAAGCCTAACCTTGTAACCCTGCTGTCTTGGCAGCTAAAAAAGAGGATTGGTAAAGCATTCCATTAGAACTGATTGTTTTAGTCTCTACAAAGAGACATTTTATGTTAATTATAAAAGCACGTTGGATTTGTATAGGTGCAAGGGACATATATCTGTAAGGATGAAGATGAGCAGATGTAAATGGACATTTCAAAAGAATATTTTCATTTTTTATGAAGCTTTCCTTCAGAAAGCATTGAGAAAATTCTCTCAGCTAATGTCACATTTGTTTATTAGTTCACTGTAATCAGAATAACAGACCTCTTGTTTTCTACGTTCTTAAAGCACATGCAATGTTATGGTAAACTCTTTACTCCTATTGGTTAATTCTCCTGAATTTTTATTACCATATTCTATATTGTCTCAATATCTGATGCATAGTCCTTCCAATAATACGTTAATTTTATGTTTTCATGACCAAGACCCTGTTTTTCTCAGCCTTTACAAAATGCTATGGGTGGATGAACAGTAAATCAAGAACAGCATGATATCTCAAAAAATGATAGGAAAAAACAGAGAGAGCAAAGCAGGAGAAAATTAAACCTGTAAATGACAGAATGGAATTAAATGACTTTGTAGTCAAACCATTTTATAGCAATACAATCCTTTGGCTGAGGGAAACAGCAGTCCATTTCCCAAAATCAATGTAATTCATATTGGAATCAACTAAAAAGCAAGAATAGTTTTTTTTTTTTCCAGCTGTGCAAGTTGTAGTCAAATTCTGTATTGTGAGGAGGTGAATGTGGATATACACAAACACCATAGCAACCACTACAACCGCTCTCATCTTCTCCCTTCTCTGCACTGACATCCTAAAAATAAAGTTTCTGGCACCATTTCATAGCAGCAGTAATAAGCCAAAACAGGTTTAAAAGAAGAAACAGCACTGAGGTAAAACTAAAATGGGTGGTTTGGAGGATAATAGAATTGACAAGATTGCTGTTCATTATCTGAAACTACATTCCCCAGCAGGCAATAAGAATGACCTGCCATTGTCAGTCTCCTAACCATCAGGAGGAAGACAATTAGTTGGAAGACATTTAAATACCAGGAAGTAGAGATTTTAATTTAGTCATTGAACTCATGAATAACACTGGTTTAAAAAATTCTTCAGAAATGTATTTTTACATACAGATCCAGCCATTCAAAATGCTCGAGGTACGCTGCGGTAAAACGAAGTGGGCGTGGTGCAATATACCGGCTCATACCGCATGTTAAGTGAAATATGATAATAGTATCCGGAAGCAACTAATAAAGCTCATGTACATATATAGCATTTGACCTGTCGCCAGAAAATGCCCGGTTTCGAATCCCGGTCACTGCTTAGGGACAGTTTTTTCCAATTAAGAATTTAAGTTGTATACTTTACTTTAATTAAATTTAAACTGTGTAGTACAGCATGTTAATCATTAAACATTAAAAAGTTGGTATATTTTATAAAAGCAAGATTGCTCAGCTGGACAAAAGTACACAACCTTCCAACTTCATCATAAATATTTTAATTATGCATAAATATTTTATGCATCAAAGTCTTTAACTTGGTAACTTACACGGGTTCTGGTTTTAACGTGCTTGTTCTAACATTATTAAGCTTATATTCTGTACTTCATAAAAAGTTATAACGTTCTATCCTTTTCTAAGAATATGTAGTAAGAACACCACCTGCTGTTATTGTTAAAAGATAAATGTTGTAGTGATTTAACATCACTTGATAGTTATATTAATACGGAATCGTGCAGCTTAAGTATCAGATTCTTGGGCTTGTGCCCTCGCTGCTCCTGCCTCAGTTCGCCCTTCACCACATTGGCTTAAACCCAGGTCTCCTGTGTTGCTCAACACAGGTTTTTCCAGCTGAGCTTTAGAAGCACCAGCGGCCAGCTGCCAGCAGACCTGTTATGCGCAGGGGAGCAGAGGGCTATACTGTCACTGCGCTGCAACCAGCTTGTACCATCCCTATGCCTGCCATTCATTACAAAATCAATAATGAATGACCATGGAAGAGCTTTAAACTGAGGAGTTAGAGAAAACACGTTGAGTCTTTTTTTGGCTGTATTTTTTACATAGCTGGATGAGTAAAAATAGATTGGATTAATAACTGGAGTAAGAAAATATATTTCACACATGCTTTGAAACCATATTGCTTTGGAACACCCGAGTGGGAGGGGGGGCGGTATTTAGATTTTCCTGCGTGAACCGTATATATCGCTACAATACTATAATTAGTCCCTGAGGCATAACGTTAAAATTTCAGAATTATAAAAATAAACCTTTGTTGAGTTTGCACGAGAGACAAAAGGTACCTTTTGAGAAGTCATGTACTTCTAGCAAAGTAGCAAATTTTGACAAACAGCTAATTTTGCTTGAAGAATCTGTCTGTACTGTAGCTTTATTTAATTGAGCAGAAAGTCACCTTGCTCTTACAAGCGGCTCTATTAAGCAGAGTTTGTGTTAACACACCACACTGGGATGTACAATGAGACTAACACAGTGAGATTACTGAGATGGATAGTTTTAGTAAATATGTTGACAAATATCTGAATTTTTGCAAGATAAAATTGTATCCAGCTGTGAATCAGCTACGTGACCTTGCCCCTATGAAACTGTGGGAGAGAGGTTTAGTGGACAGCGTTACTCATAGCGTAGTGACCATAGAGTATTTAATACACTGTACAGTATAACAGTATAAACCATGTATGTTTAATGTTTGTAATCGCTATTTTTGCAAGTACATTTTGTATTCAGTTTGCTTCTGTGTGTTAGCTGGTGGGCAAACGTTTGAGGTGAAAGTTCTTCCACAAGAAGTGTTCCTTGAAGAGAAGATGGCACCAAAAATTCAACCAGGTACTATATATTGTTTAAATAAAACCTGTGAAATTTTTCACAATCACAATCTTTAAACCTGTTGGTTGCAGGCTCTGTGTTATTTGTTCACAAAGTTATTGACATCTGAAACATTGTGTCTCATAAACAGGTATTTTAATAAGCTAAGCTTATGAAAACTGAAGAAAAAAAACTCTGAAAAAGATACAATAAGCTTGAAATTATTATTATCAAATTAATACTGTTAATAATGACCAGACACATTATTATGGTTTCTGTGGTATTTTTAATACTGCTTTGTTATTCTCGATTCTAATTACAATATATACGATTTTGTTTTAAGACTTGAGGCGTCTGTTAAATTGCCCCACTGAATAAAGTGTTTTGAATTAAACCGGTTTAACAGTTGACGGTATTCATGTTTGCTAATTCACGTTTGTATTTCATTATTAATATAACTTAACATTGAATAGGTTATAATGTATATATATACAAAACAAAAAATAAAAACATGTTAATATAGTTGAAATAATATTTACTATTTTATTTTTTAACGAGTATTTATTAGAAGAAAAACTAAAACTAAGTGGGTATTGAACCTGGATCTTCTAGACAGGACCTCTATTAAAAATCCTGAAACACCAAATTGCTGCTTAGAAACATAACTGAGACGAACATCTTAAAAATGTTTTGAAAGTAATCATGCATGAATGAGTCAAATTAAACATAAAACATGTAAACAAAGAAAGTGAATTACAGTAATACTACCAGCTATATAAATACATATATTTAGACCCTTAAATCAATATCGTTATTAATCTCTTTAGATAAGCAATTCCATATTATATTCCCTATTTAGCAGATTCTAAAAAGTGTGAGGATTTTTTGCTGCGAAAACGAGCACAAGTATTCAGAGAAAAGGTTAAAACATGGAATACAGAGGGAGTTTCAGAAATTAAACAGAGGTCTGGAACACCCTGTCTCAAAAATAGACTTTTAATAAATTGAAGTTGGTGAAAACAGTGACAAATCACCCCAAAGAAAATACAATTTTAAAATACAAATAGTTTGAAATTATTAGTTGTTATTAATAAATCACTTAACTTTGAACGTGTTGTTATATTTAGAAATACCAACAAATTCAATATAGTGTCGATAATATTAGCTATTTTAGTTTTTCAAAGAAATGTTTATTTGTTAAAAGAAAACTCATGGCGAGAGCTGGGTTTGAACCCCTGACCTCCAGCATGCAAGTTATATGCCTAAGCCTAAGCTATAACTGAACAGGGCAGGCAAAACAGTTCCAAGTAATCGCAGGTGAATGAGTCAAATTCATGCAGATGTTTACAAAGAAAGTGTACTACTGTGACAGTATTAGCTATATGAATATAATTATATCATTATTAATTTTCGATACGCGATTCCATTTTATATTCCCTATCAATCAAATTCTAAAAAGTGTTTTTTTACTGCAATAACGAGTAAAAATATACATAGAAAAGGTTTAAACATTCTAACTTTTTAGGAAGTGTATAAAATTACTGTATAGGAGCATGTAAAAACTTTTCCAAAATAACTACAGTATGTAACCGAATGAAAGACTTTGATGCTTAAAATGTTTATGAAGAAAGTGGAATACTGGTGTGTATTTTGTATTTAAACTACCAACACCAGCCATACTGTATACAGTTTACATAATATGTTTATGTTCCTAAATTAATATAATTTATGACCTTCAGACACATTATGCTCCTCTTCTTTAATTGCTTAGCTACTAAAATTTCCCTTTAGTTGTAAAATTCCATATTCATATTCAATATTAAACGGATTTAAACATGCACAGTAAAGAGATTAAATGAAGCAGTCGTTTCACTAACAACCAATGCACAACGAGTGCCACCTGTCACTCATTTTGGCCTGCAAATCACATACAGTACTGGGGTATAAAGCGCTGAACTGTAGATCATTTTGTGCGGTATGGAGTTTTACCATGCATTTTGAAAGGCTGCATCTGTAACTAAACTTTGGTCATCAATTTTTGCTTCTCCCCAATGAAAACCCACCATAAATTGCTGAACTTGAAATTTTAAGAATAGTAGGTGGGTCAGAGTTTGATTTAATTCAGGCCTTAGTTTTTGACTTCCACAGTCAACACCATTGTTTTATAAGGTTTTTGTATTGATCTGTGCAATTGAATAATCAAAAATACTCACTTGGTTTCAACAGGGCAATTAAATCTGTGGCATATGTTTAATATATTTTTTTTAACTCAACTTCAAAACTCTCTTTCTGAAACAAACAACAGAAGATGTTCTGTCAAACCATGGTGACCACCTGTTATGATAACAAATACAGTACCGAAAGGTTTGTTTTTATTTGTTTTTCTCTTTTGGTTATACAGCTACTGTATATATTTTTCTTTTTGGTTATATTTCAAGACCTCACCAAATTCAATTAAATTACTTTACACTGGCTTTAATACTTGTAACACAAATCCAAGTAGTATTCTGTGTAGAAAGGACCTAAATATACAGGTACTGTATGTCCTATACATACTGTACATAAATCTGTATGTACAGGCTATAAGTTGTTCTATATCCACTTAAGAATAAAGTCCTTATCAGAGGGTGTTTAATCATCATTTACACATTAGTTAGCTTTTAATCAAAAAGAGTGAAAATAGCCTTCAGGTATGCAGTAATCCCTAATGTTTTCAAGGGAGAAAAATCAACTTAAAGCACCTCAATTAAGTTTATGGGTTAAATGTACAACAGATTAACATTTGATCAAGAAGCAATTGCCTACTTGATTGAATGTTGATCAATATGTATATTACGTTCAGATGACATCTGACCTTTCTAATAATTTCAGATAATTTTGTTTCTAGGACATTTTCTACAGGCCAAGTGATTCCATCATTTGTCTCATGAAAATACCAATGATTCCAGCATTTCTATTCAAGGCTTTTAATCTTATATTTTATACTGTATAGAAGTATATTTGAATCTTGCACATGGAAGATTCTGTAGATTTGGGCAGTTTCAATTTTGAATTAAGCTTATTAAGCTTATAGGTAAAGAAAGAAAAAAAAATCTAAATTTTTATGTCAGGGCACACTGTAAGCTTTCAGATCTCATAGCATTCTTAGAGACTGATTAAAAAGACATGTGAGGCAGACAGGAATGAAGGCAGCTTGAACAGAAGCCAAAAAACTCTCAGTAAAGCTGATCCTACTGGAGGATTAACACTGATTTGATACTGCAAAGACTCCGGTAGGAATCTCATTTAATGTCAGACATATGAAGTTGATAAAAATATAGTTGGTCCAGACTAAGATGATCATTGGCACAACATACAAACGTAGATAAGAGTGTATCTCAGCAAGCCAGATACTGTATAGAAGTAATTTAACATAGAAGATCAAAATAGATTTTTCATCTTCTATAGTTCATTTTGAAGGACTTCAGAAACAGGACTACCTAAATTTACACATGATTCATATTTGTGAACAAGAATTCTCATTACACTTCTGTTCTTTTTTATATAAAAACACTTTCATTCTCTTTGTCTAAGATTAACTTACCATAAAACACCCGTTCTTTTTCAAACTGCTTGAACAAAAACCAGAGATACAGTACTAGAACTCTACAACTAAGGACAGCTCTTCTCTCCTCATTTGGAACAAATATATCCTTAGATTTGGAGGTGATCATTCCTATCATAATCAATTCATTTGAAATGCAATACTCAACAGCAAATCATTTGATTGCAATTCAGAGATCACAGACAGACAGGCAGGAAGATGGCAAGAAAAGGTAGAAGCTCACTTGAAAATAGCAGAGATACCACCTCTTAGCCCAAAACAAGGAAACTCTACATACCTTGGCTGCCTGACAATGAAAATTGTGGACTGGAGTGAAGACAAAAATGCAGCCTTAGTGGAGTTCAATGCCCACCATGAACAAACTAGACATACTGTAGTGCTACAGCTCTCACTCTGAAAATAGAGGGACTGGGTAGCACTCTGAAGTAGCTTTTACTTCACACTCAATATTTATGGTCAAGGTGCTCATTAATATATTTGCCAAATTCCCTTAACCCTTCAAATATCTGAGAGAGAGCAGAACATGTTCCTCCTGATTCATAGTTTCATCTGATATTGATAAATGGGGTCTTCTGTTTATAAGCTTTGTCAGGGAAGTTGAGGAATGAAATGTCTCTATAGATGGAAAACACTCTCTAGTCTACTTAACCACTACCCACTATGTCCATGTACCATCCTTAAATGCAAGAAAAAAGGCATGTTAACCAGAAATCCCAAAACTGACACACAAAAAACCATTTTGTCGTGATTAGTTTAAATTTAGATTATGCACCTTCTAAAAAATGCCATGACATCTACTTTCTTTCAGTAAAAAAAAGTAATGATTTATGTGCATATTTAGTACTAGTGGTTAGTTCAGAAGGTTAGAAATAGGTATCTTTTTATCGTTATGTGGCTGTTTACTACAGGCTGATAAATTTGAAGGTTGGTCTCTACTGTATATGAGCTCAATTGTGACCACATCGTGAATCAGTACTGTGTCAGATGAAATGCCCCTTGCTATAATACATATTAGACCAGGGGTTTTATCATCCCACATAAAAGTTATCAGATAATATCAGAAACACGTTCAGGTAGGTAGCTGTAGGTAGCTGCGTCAGCATGCGTAGGCTGCAAAGGAACAAGTCATAGGGTTTTTTTCCATGCTGAAAAGAGAAGAAAGAAAACACTTATGAAATGTTGTGTATTCTTCTCTTTTCAGCATGGAATAAACCTATAACTAGTTCCATATCAGAAACATGTTGTGTATTTTGTTTATGAAATAGTTCCATTTATGATACAAAAAGCCAATAAAAGATACCAATTAAGTTACAGATGGCAAACACAGAAACATTGCTTTTCAGATGATGGTTTATGTGTTACTTTAGAAGGAGAGCAGCATGTGCTGCAGAATGTTTAATTAAACTAAATTGTATTTTTTTATTACAGCACAAAGCTTCAAAATGAAATCATGCACAGACTCCATTTCTTTCCTTTAATCCCAGCACTGCAGATCATGTTTGGTGGTTGAGTGCCTAAATACCTAATATCTCAGTAGCAGTTCTGTTTAGGAAATCATATTGAGCAAAAAGACAGAAGTAACATCTGCTGTCTATTAGCAAAATTAAAAAAATGCTTATATGGCATTTGGAAATTAAAGCTTATCTTTCATTTTTGTGTCACATAATTAAAATATAAATCTTTAAATATGCATGATAATACTTGATTTAACAATTTGCCTAAATCTGTTTCAGAACGGAATGTAAATTATTTCTGAAAACATTCATCTTAGTTGTGAATCCGTAAATTGTATCCTACACTTCATTCACAATCTGATGTCTTTCAGAAATATTAATTCCAAATACTTGGGATTTTAGCAATCTGAATTACCTGCTTAATCAAAGATGACAGGCACTTTTGGCGAACTATTCAAAGTTTTCCGAAGTATCTCTTCTGAAAATCAGAGCAAAAGAGTGGACAAATGTTAGCTGTGTATCACACAGTAACCCCTAGCACAAATATAATCTAGAAGACTTGACATTTTCTTAAAAGTGACTGATGTCTAGAGAAAGAAATTGGAAAGATGGCACCTGTTGCTTTCAGCAAATAAACTGGAAGATAGGAAATTCATGCTACAATATCAGATAAAATGCATCAGATTAGCCTAACCTGACTTGTAGGGGAAAAAATATCAATCTGTTCAGCTCTTGGCCTTGCCAGTGACCCAATTTAAATCTGATTGAGCATTGTTGGAAAGCTTTGAAATGGCATGTAGCTGTCCATCAGACAGTGGCAGTGACAAAAATATACAGGAACAGAAGAAAGGACACAAGGGATGGTCACACAAGCTATTCTTTCAAGACTGGCATTACATCATGTAAAACATTAACTACAATTTGAGGATTTAGCACTGCTATAGCTCTTTTCTTTCCATTATTACCTTATATGTAAACCTGTGTGAAAATACTCTCTGAAAATAATTCAATAAAACTGTGAAATAAATACCTTTTAAAAAGATTTATAGCCCCTTTGTTTAAATGTTAATTTACATCTAGCTTAAATTTCCATTACATCTATTATTGGTAATATGTGAGAGATAGATTAAGTGCCTTGATTTTACATATAGGAACTTGAAGTATTCAAGAATTATACACCATGTTTTGCCCTTTTTGTCCCTTTGTTTTTTTCAATAAAGGAGAATGCCTAAGAAAATTCTATCATACCCAGTCAACTGGTGACAAAGCTCAGGGGATTAGGTCTGTGCAACTCTGTCTGCAACTGGCTGCTGGACTTTCTTATCGAGAGACCACAGGTGGTGCAGATAGGCAATAAAACATCAACACCACTCACCCTGAGCACTGGAACCCCACAAGGCTGCTGTCTGAGTCCAAGGTTGTACTCCCTATTTACTCACGACTGCACAGCAAGACACAGCAAGTTGTACAGCGACTTAGGTGGTGTCATAGCAATAACCTGGACTTGAACATAAAGAAAACGAAAGAGCTAATAGTAGACTAATAGTAGACACAGGCCATTCACTCACAGCCCACTCAGTATTGATGGAACGGAAGTGGAAACAGTCACCAGCTTTAGGTTTTTGGGAATTCACATCTCTAAAAATCTAACCTGGACTGTGAACACTGACTCTATCATGAAGAAGGCTCAGCAGCGCCTTAATTTCTTGAGGTGCCTCAAGCGATGGGGGATGCCAATACATGTGTTGGTGAACTTCTACCGCTGCACCATCGAGAGCGTCCTCACCAACGGGATCACCGTGTGGTATGGCAACACCTCTTCGCGAGAAAGAAAGGCACTGCAGAGAATGGTCAATATGGCCCAGGAGATCATCGGCTGCGGTCTCACCAAGATTAAACAGCTCTATGAGGACCTCTGCCATGGTAGAATTCTGGCCATCACAGAGGACAGTCACCACCCCGGGCATGAGCTCTTCACCCCACTGCCCTCAGGCAAGAGATATAAGAGCATACGGACACTTACCATTAGATTCTTCAATAGCTTCTATCCACAAGCAGTGAGACTGGCGAACACATTTAGCCATCCCCCTCGAACCACACCTACACCATCACCATCTACCTCTTTATGATTTCTTATCTATTGCACATCTCCAGTCATTGTTTACACGTCTGTATTGTTTACATTCAAACTGTCTACATGTTTACTTGCACATTGTCTATTGTTTGTTTGTACATTGTCTTGATGCACTGTTTGCACTTTGTTTTGTTTTTTACACTTGTTTTACAATCGAGAGACTTTCTGTAAGTAAGACTTCCATTGTACCAGTACCGGTTACATATGGCAATAAAGTTCAAGTTCAAGTTCAAGTTCAAAATATCTTCTTGTTTGATTGTGAGCAATAGATTCCAAAGCACTGATGTTTAAAGTAAAAAAAAACAGTAATGTTTTTGGAGTTATTTGGTTCCTGTCACAGCAAATTACTACCTCATTGATTATCCAAATTAATTTTGAATCCATTAGTTTTAGTTTTAACCATGCATATTTTACACTGAGAAATTATATCAAAGATTAATGAATGAAAATGAAACACTTGTTAGATCCCTAAATAACACGTGATAAGGCAGGCATTAATTCAGCATATAACATGCATTCAGAAATTGACCACCTTTAGTTTACATTGCAGAATCCATGCTGTTTTCTCCATACAGCAATGACTGTCTTCAAGAGCCCATGTACTGTATGTCTCCAGTAATCACAGACTGCCATTGGCTGATTCTTTTCTAACTATGCAAAAATACACTAACCTGGAATAAGTGGGATATGATTGCATGTAATAAAAGTGACAACTAAAAAGGGGAATTGCAAATTGCTACTCTAATTCATTGCGAATGTCTAGCTGTGATTTTCTATTTTTTAAAAAAAAACTACACTGGGAAAAAAACAGCAAGCAAAGATAATCATTTAGTCATATTTGTAGAACCACTTGGGGAGTTTCCTCTGTTCTTGCGTTCTTATATCAAGTCAATCGCTCTGTGTGGTATAATGAGGGGTGAGTTATGGTGAAGGAGATTTTAATAGGATGTAATGAACCTGGGAGCTCACTTTTAATAGCCTTAAATCTGAGCTGTTCCAATTTTCAATGTGAGCAGCTCTGTAAAATGTTGGCAGCATTTCCTGATCAGGCACCCAGGAGTGTTAAGATGTCAGATGCGGTGCAAAGGTAATGCCTCAGCCATCTGATAGGTTTAATTGGTAGTATTTAGGGGTAAAATACTTTTTAGAACCTGAGAAAAGTTCTTGTTGTTTTAAATCCAATGCAACAGCTTTTATAGATATACTGTATTTTCATCAGCTGCAATTTTAAAGCAATACAACTATTTGCTGTATACCTAAAACATATTACAACATGCAGGTGCACTTTTTATTTTGGAAATCCAAAACGGGGCATCACATAAAAGAATGGTGATAGAAAACTACTGACCCAACACATGAAAAACATTTTTTGAAAGCTTTGCATATTCTTATTTCCCATTAGTCAGTGTTACAAATAAGGATTTTTTTCCTTTCTTTTCTATCAGCAAACCACCTCTTCGACACTCATTATGAGCACACATAACCTTGTCAGCATCATTTTATCTATTCAAATTCGGAGGTGTTTTTTTTAATCATTCACAGGTACATCAAAATATTTGGAGTCCCTTCTCAAAGGGATGGCCTTGATTATCTCTTACTGTTTAGGTAGTTATTTAATTATTGTGATGCTCTGCAGTCTCAAGGACTTTTTGAAGATCTGTATAACCTTCATCATTTTTAATATTCAATTGTCATTTTCCCGGCTTTAATATTCACTTGAACTTTCAAAAGGATGTCTTCCATTCAAAACAGTTTCTCTTGCAATGCTTTTCTTTACAATACAACTCTAAACATTTATTGAAATTATTCAATGCTAAAGTGATTGTTTGAAAGGAACAGAGGTCAAACCTTATGAATTGTACCTCCAGTTGATCAGTCAAACACACACCATATAGCACCAATAACACCACTAAAAAAATTAACACTAAAACTATACACTAGAAACTTCCCTCAGACTACAAAAAGAAAATCTTCCAAATAAATATTTAATTTATATATATATATTCCAGGCCTATTTCTTAGACCAAATGCACACAAGGAGGTGCCTTTCTTTGCACGAGACCTTAAACCAAAGTTCTGACTACTTTGTCCTTAAATGCTCTGTTCATAAGAGAAGGGACGAAGAACCCAGTGTCCTGGCTACATCCAGGCTTCAACAATCTGGCGTCCCTAACTTTCCCTGTCAATTCAGCTGGTAAAATTTCTAATTTCTCATTCTGATATCCTTTGCACCGAGGATGTTTGCATACAATGCCTGAAAACATGTCACAGAGATCAGTGCTGCACTTTAATGGTAATGATTTTACAGAGGCCCTTGGAAATTAATTGAGTTTTGCTAAAAGGCCACTGTTTCATGGTGGAGGCAAGGGATTTTGTGCATTTTCTTCCACCGCCGCCAATTAGTATTGGTGGCTATATGAAAGTAGCCCTTGTTTTGTTGTCTGTTGCACAGTTGCAATGTGCCTGAGATGTACAGTAAGTGTGTGCAAATAGTAATGAAAGCTGTCTTTCCCAGTGAACTCAAATGGTTATGAGCAGAACCAAAGACACTTGACAAAAGCTTTGCATTTCTTCTCAGTGCTTTAAAATTTGGCTACAAGTATGCTTACTAGACCTTCTCCATTCTTTCTGCAGTTCTCATTGATTAATGCTTTCTTGTCCTAGCCTGGCAACCTTTGCATCTCTCTTTTCAATGCAGTGTTCTCCCACACTGCCTCATTACTAGGAAGTTTGTGTGGTTTCAATGCACTGTGTTTGTTACCCATTCAAAGGACCGCTGTGGACATTAATAATCTGTGGTGCAACTGTCATTTTTCCTTAGTTACAGATGTGGCAACCCCAGGCAGTCATGTTATCAGGCTTCAGCATAGATCCCAACACATTACTGCCTACATTTCTCCCTGCTGCCACATTGACAATACACAAGGACTAATTTTGCCGATTTTTTACATTTTCTAATACACATTCTTTTCTGGCACAGCTGTCAGAGGTTAAAACATCTCTTCTTACTCTTTACCATGCTTTATGATTAAACTGGACTGTAAATATACTTTGTAAAGAACCTGTTACCCTTGCTTCCTTTATTCTGACAGAACTATACAATGTTTGCAGAGTAGCACATGCATTATGTATGCAAGCTTTCAGTATTTCAACTTGCTAGCAGAAACAGAACCCTGGTGATTAAAATCAGTGAATAGTTTGGATAAACAGGCTGTGGATTCAATGCCACTGCTGTGTACAAAATAACACTTCATATTTTTGTTGCCTTTTTCACAAGAAGTAAGAAAAAAATGGAAATGTGGGTGTTGATGTTCCAATCAGCAAAATCTATTTTTCAAATCTTTAACATGTCAACTAAAAGAGGTTTATTTCTAGTTGAAGCCATCCTAAAATTGTGCTTTTATTACTCAATCAAATATTTTTTAGGCAAAAACAAAGTTTAATAAACAAGAAATACATTTAGAATCAATAACAATCAATGAAGTGTACTGTTTATCAAAACTATGAAAGATTAGCAAAACCTAAGTGCTTTTTACTTGGATTTAAGAATAAATCAGGCTGCTTAAATTCACAGATGACAAAGCACAAAATACTGTAATAATTGCTATTCCAAGTGACCAGCCTAGTGTATAATCTAAAAGATGCTGATAATGCAGTTGATCTTCACCAGGGATAGAGTACTGATAGAAGAAAGAAAAGATTTCCCCAGAGGAAATTATTAAATAGCATGAAATAGCTGTCATCATTCGGTTTACACATTCTGCTTTCTAGTGTTGTATGTGTGCTGCATATATCTGTTTTTGTTTAAATCAAAATTATTTTAATATTGAACTATTATTAAAACGACTGTAATATCGTCTCCATATGGAAAAAAATCTGCCATAATGTTTACACTTTGGGGTTTTTAAAATGTTTAGTTTGCATTTGTTACTCTAGTTCTAAGATAACGTGCCTCTCACATAATCTATGGTATACTGTATACATACCTATCTACAATAAACATCATAGCTTTGTGTTTTTGAAATATTCTTGAAATTGTCATATGGTCCATTGTATTCAGGCATGTATTCTTATTGGAAATATGAGTACCTAAACTTACATTGTTACACACCTTTGTTACAGACTTTGTTGTTTGGAATTAGAACCGCATACAGAGCAATTCCAGCCTAGCCTTATGCAGTTAGTCTGCAATTTCCCTGCTTACAGCCTTCTGTGGGCAGATAATCTGTTTAAAGAAACAATAAAGTTCTTCCTCTAAATAAATCAATGTAGAAATTTTGTCAGAAAGAGGTATTGGTAACAGCACAAATTGTTGCATTGCTTTTATTTAAGAAAAATACAATACATAAATTTAGAAACTTCCATAAAAAAAATGCATTGAGCACAATTTATTTGGCTCCTTGCAAAGATTCAGAAACAAAAAGACTGATAAAGGCAATCAGCTGTCATTTGCTTTTATTTATTTATTTTTCTACCACGACCTAAAGTTAAATGTTAGAATTCTTATCGTGATGCATGGACATACCATATTGACTAATCCAAAGAAGGAAAAAAAAAGGCAACTCAGTTGAATCTCAATGTATTTTTCTTGTACTGTGGGCCAATAGCCTTTGTTGGTGTTGTATTGTTTTTTCTGTTTTTTTTTCTAATGATGCAATGTATGTTACTGTTATTACAGTAGTATTACTTAGATGTATTATATAGATCAGCATGGGTATAGAATAGTATTTTTCTCAAGATCTCTTTTCATTTGATTCTTGAAAGGAGGACATTTTTTTTTCAGTTATTGGAATACTGACCTCCCAGCAGAGGAAAATATAATGTAGGGAGATACATTTCTAGGACAGGGTTTTAAACATTCTGAAAGTGAGATTTCACCATCCAAACACTACTGTAGACAAAATGACTTTGAATACAATGTATTTCTATATTAAGTATTCAGGTCATGAGTGATATATGCAAATATGGTGCTTAATGTTTCATCTTTTCTGTCAGCTCATTTAACTAGGGTTTGGTTTTGAATCAGCAGACGTTAATACACAAACTGTTGCCTTCAGTATCATATCATCCAAGGGAGTCCACAGAATATATAAAAAGTTTATTTCATTTTTTTTTAAATTGCCAAGTTCCAAACATGAAAGAAGAAACAAAGAAAAAAATGAATAGACATTTTTTATTTAATGTTGTGTAACAAAAAGTGACACTTCTGCTTACAGATTTTTACAGTTTAGAAGGTTGTCTATCCCTTATTCCATTTGTAAAGTAGTTTTATTGGTGGGTGGAGAAAAGACACAATGCATGAAAGCAAAACATGGAATAATAGAATAAAAACCCAAAGATTGATTTATATGTGATATCTGAGAAAAATCATTTGAAAAGTCAGCAATGTTGCTGTTCAGATGTAGCACTGTTCAGATTTAACACTGGACACCTGCATCATTTACTGCTGGTGGTGGTTGTTTAATCAAGGGTGACAAGCATTTTGTGCCCAGCTCATCAGTCACACCAAATAAGTTGAGTGTAGACAGCTGAAGATAACGTGGAGAGACTGTTCATTTTCAATGATGCACTTAGAAAGTTAAAAACCTGCTTTAAGAGGTTTTCATGTGTAATTCTGCCATTATCAAAGATAGATATATAATCTCATAAGAGTCTAAATGTGTATTTTGTGGATCTTTATGAATTCTCTTGTGCATTTTATTTTTAAATGTGAATCTATAGTTATATACTCCAGTGGGGATATGGACTGATCAAGATATGAGCTGCCAAGTAATATCTTTAATATTAAGAAAAATGTAAAAGACAAGACATCCAACTATGATACCAAGTGATAATAGAAACATAACTATAGTTTCTAAATTATTGTTGGAATTATTGTTAGTATGTAGGAATATACAGTATATATATTTAAATGCATATTTACATACACACACAAATGATGGGCATTCTATTACTTCTGTGGACAGTGTTAAAAAACAGAAGATATTAACATGCATTCTTAGTGATCTCAATAATCTTTTTAATTTTAATGTTCTATTTCCAACAACAAGAAATAAATGATTTATCACACCATTTCTATTCCATTTTCCAAGTGCTTTAGTATTTATTTATGGTAGTGGGGAAATGACTGGAAGTTCAGACACATTGATTCTCTTTTCCATTTTTAAGGTGAACCCTTTCAGTCTTTTTGCAATAAAACCACTCTCATTTTAAGGTCATTGATCTTATCTATTAAGTATCTATTATCGGAAAACAATAACGGTTCCACAGATGAGATTGCTAAAAGGAAAAAATTAATTGCAATCAATGTTGTTTAAAAACAAATGTGTTAAACAAATAACTTAATTCACTCTGTGTATGCAAACCACACCACTCCAAAGGACGTATATTTTATCCTGTGATCAGGTTCTTCATCCAGAAGATGGTTTCAGCATCAGCATCACAACTGCGATCAGCTACCATATCATAAATATGTGACAGCCTGTTATTCCTGTCCCTAGCACTTATTCAACACCATCACAATTGTGCAGAATGTCACCCAGTAATGCCATTTCCACTTAGCCACAGGTTAGAAGGATATAGTACTAAAGATGCTCAATTTTACTTATTAAATAACTTTCTTTGTGTATAGTATATACACAAGGCTGTTGGGGTGGAAAGAAACAACAATATATCACTATATTTACTGCATGGTGATGCTGCTAGAAACATTGACATTGATTATGGGAGTCCAAAAGAGTAGAAATATTGCTCACTTGTTTCACACCATAATTGTTTTCCCACCTCTTCTAAATCTGTCATTTGTATCAGAACATTTCCTCATCAAATCAGAAACAATTACAAACCAAATGCAGCCCTTGACATTTATTAAAGATAATGTTATTAATTTTGAAAAAACAAGACAACAAAATACAGAACAGGTACAGAAATGTTCTTACAGAACAGGTAGAAATGGGCTAACAGATAACAATGGAAAAACAGGTAAATTACACAAATTCTACAGACAATGAAATTATTTTTACAATTTTCATCTAGCAAGACATAATGTAGTCTTGTTTCCAAAAAAAAAAACAATTTTGCAAGTGAAAGAATTGAAAGAAAGTAGGGTATTGGATTCAACAACATGGTTTAGTAGCTTCTTCTGTGCTCCCACATCTCTTTAATGTTTGAATCCCTGTATGTCTGTGGAAGTGATACTGATATTTAGTTTCATACCCTGCCATAAACAGAGCAATCTAGAATGGCCTTTAGATGCATTCAGATATAAATGCACAATATCTGAAACAATCTGGCCATTCAATAAACCTGTCTTGTTGTGATGTATTTAGTGACATATTGTATGTATGTTTCCAATCACTTCAAAGAACCTTTCCAGACAGTTTTGTATTTGAGTTTAATAGCTTCTAGCTTATCGCAAGAAAATTCTGATATTTTCAACACCCTTTTTTAGAAGAAGACTAAGTTTATTTCTGTCCCTTCTGAAAAGAGGCAATTTGCAATGAAACATTTACAGACTATGGAAGTGTAGAGAAGTGACATTAAAGTTTCAAAGAACTCTATTGACCTGTTTAGGGCTAGAGAGTACATTATTACTACAATTGATTGCCTCAATGGAAGCTTTACGTTTTCTAAGTAATTCTTAGTAATGAGGATATGTTTTAGTCTTCTAGTGCAAGCAGCCAACAAGGGAATTCATCAATTTCCCTGTAGATACTGTCTTTCAACTGTCTTTCCTGAGTACTAGGAAGTTTTATTGTATCTCTTTTCAGGAAGTTAAAATTTTGCCATATCCAACTATTGAATTGTACTTTTTAGCTCAAATCTGTTTATTGCATTTTTGTTTCGATTACAAGCAAAGGCAGTGCAAAAGTCTTAAAGAGTTTAGAAATCTACCACAGAGAAGGAGGGCAGCTTTCTGAACCCTTGAGACTATACTTTCTTCTGAGGTAAGAAAGAGCTAAAACACTGGTGCAGCATTCTTGAAAATAAATAAAACAATTACATCAACAGTGTAGGATCAGACATGATAATTGGAAATATCTCTTTGAAGTTACAGTAGTATACAACAAGCTTGGAGAAAAAATATATAAAGTCGATGAAAGACTATATTTTGTGTAAATGTTCTGTGCCATCATGTCTAAGTTGCCAAGCCTCACAGAAAATTACATCTTGTCAAAGGGTATGTAAGCATTTGTAGGAGGAAGGAAAGGACAGGGTTGCACTTGGTGAATGAAGAATTGTCTAACACTGGATTAAAAATAAAATTAAATTCTATAGCACCAGCATTCTGAGAGTCTAATCTTATGCAGTCCATAAACTGTGGATCACAGTGCATTACGAATATAAAAAACCGAATACTGTGATGCATTACATTAAAGGAAAAACTTTCAAATCAGTGCTAAAACCACTGATGACAAAATTTATCATCCTATCGATTGCTACAGGGACCCCTTTTTTAATCAGAATGCAAAATGAGCAATGACATTACAATGTATACTTGAAATCCATTAATATAGGAGTCCTGAAATTGGTTTGAACTAAAACAATTTTAGCATCCAAGAAGAATCCTATCCTAGAAAACCAGCATATGCAACACAGAATACATACAGTAAAAAAATGCAGGACAGAAAAAAGTAAGCATGTTCAAAAGTCATATGATCAGATGGAAAAAGACAAAAGTTAAAAAAAAAACTTTCCACAATAATATAATATCAAACTGCCACATGTTTAGACAATAAGTAGAAATCCACTCTAGGAAACATGAACATAAAACTACATAAAACTGCAGCCAGCAACTCTGAGATGAATATTTGTGCTTCATGTGCCATGTGGAACAGGTTGCCATGGATGGGTTTTAGCTTGGCTTCATAAAGTAGGAAGCCCTATGCTCTATGCTCCAAACTGGCAAAGGGATATCTGAACAGGATGAAATATTTTCTGTTCTGTACCATGGTTGCAGAATATTCTCGAATGAAAACTTGTTAATTTCCATTATTCCAAGGTTGTCTCTCTATGGCAGCCTGAAGGATAAGCCAGTAAGTACAGTATAATGGTAAAGTTAAAAATGAAAAGCTTGTCCCTCAGTGCAGTGGAACATAAATCTTGTGTGCTCTCATTACAGTATTGGGCTTTTTTGGTGGCTAGTGAACCTAGCCATGAGCCTTGGTGCCCTCCAACAGGCTAACAATATGTGAAATTGATAGGTCATTTCTATCCTTTGATTTGGCCAGATGGTATTTACTGTAAGCTGGTTAATCTTCTTCTTTTACGCTGTTACTGTTCGGGTGCTAATATCCACACAGTTGCTTTCTTTGTCGACAGATGACAGAGCATCTGTGTCCCTTTCCTTCAAATGCTGAGGGCAAGACCGGATGGTTCCCAGAATGCTGCAGATAGCTTTAACATCCGCTTTTCAGAATTTCCTGAGGCAGCCCAAAATAAAATCCCTCAGTGACCTAGGCAGTATACTCTATAGAAAGCAGTGGAGTTTTCCCTGGTGAGTTATCTCAAGAACTTAGTTGCAGGCTGTAGTCCTTCCCTTTTTTGTACTCATGGCTTTGTGGGTGGATGTACCAAAGACTTTGCCATTGCCAAAGCTGTGTTTCTCAGGCGCTTTTACTAACTGTGTGTGGCTATGGAAATGATCACAACATGATTACTGTAACTTAATTTTATTTAAACAAAAAAAAACAGGCACAGAGTGAGAGCATCCTATGTGTTACCATCTTAGCTGTGTGACATCAGAAGTTCTTCTCTTAGGTTGTTTTGTGAAAATGAGATCCAGTCAGTGTTGTCAAACTGAAAAACAAATCTTTCAATTTCCCATAATGGTTTAACTTGATTGTGTGAATTTGCTTGTCCATTTTGGCATGCTTGGGGGTGCCAAAACAGTATCTTTAGATAGATGGAGAAAGACACACCAATGGCGGCTATATGAAATACAGTATGTGCTAATTTATTTACAGAGCTGGAAAAAATAAACCACATCCACAAAGAAAAAACTAATACTTCTTCATAGCTCTAACTACACTTTATCAATCCCTCTCTAAAGTACAGCCCAGCATGTGAACACAACAGTTGTGTTCACATACAGTAGATCTGTCACCTAATCATAAACTCCATGTGTAATGCAAGCATTGTCCAAAATGAACACAATTATTTTTCACCAGTTTATCAAATATTTCTATCATAATGGCTTCTCATTATGGCAGTATCTTGCATCATAATACTTGTGTGATTAAAAGTATATATTTACAGTCCATTTTGTGGTGCTCTTGATTTCTTTGTTTGGTTTTGTGTTTTCAAAATGTCATCATTTTTTGTATGTAATGTAGATTATGCTCCTGCTGTAGCAACTTGATTAGGCACCATGTATTTTCTTCTTTTTAATTATTTATAGCCAGTGTTATTGTTAAACATTCCAATTAAAAATGTAGTCTACCCATTATAAAAATGTCAGTATGAATAATACGGTGCATGTCAACTACTGTTACAGTAGCATTTTGATTCCTGCTTAGCTGGCAACACAATTTTCCTTCAAAATACTGCACAGCAATACTTCCAGATAGTTAAATAAAACCCTTAAGCAATTCATTACTTTAAGATTGTTTAAAACAGGTATGGAATGTGCAAACTAGGTTTTTATGATTAATTTATTTTGAAGTTACTTTACTGCTTCTAATTGGATTTGTACTATGCTTGATATTTGTATTCTGTCAAGTATTTTTTCAGGTCTTTAAATATGAATGTTATAAAAGCAGTATGATGAATGGGAGAAGTGAAGAAAAATGCACATCTTCATTTCAGAACTGCAAAAAGGCCATCAAGTTCACATTTAATATGAAGTATCTTAAAATGAATCTTATTGAAGTAAGATGTGTGTCAAATGTCTGTTTCCTTGAAGATAAGAAATTCTTAATAATTCTGTAATATTGTATTCAAATAAAAGCCTGGGTTCTACAGCAACAACAACAACAACCTCGAAGATTTCCTTATTGAGAAATTGTACATTAAGGAAAGGCATGGTGTGGCTTTGTAGAGGAACAATAGGAATGACCCATGATTCAAAAAGTTCAACACAATATAATTGAATATCTGTATCACACTGTTGATTCATCATGTATATTGCCAATGCAAACCTAGCCATAATTTATATGTAGGATGTGGACATTCTTCATTTTTATTCATTTAATGAGCTACCTTCTATTGTTTGTGTTTCAGCATGGTAATTGTTCCTTTGGCCACATACAGTAAGTACAACATACGCTTGCTTTGAATAAGCATATTGTCCTAAGTTTAAGGATTGCAAAAAAAATGAAAATCCGACAGAGCAACAAGCAGATACGTATTCAACATGAATTTACAGCATGCTCTAGATATTTATGGTAATTTTCTGAATGCCATACAGCTAGATTACAAAACAAAAAAATGATAAATATTTTATATAATGGCGTTTCTGACACATTAACATACAATATTGAGTTCAAATCAAAAATCTTATAATTGATTAAAATGCATACCTAGATTGAATAAGACATGTAGTCCATCACAATAAATGTGTGTTATTTTTTAGAATGAGCTAATATCATGGGCTATGTCCATGCTGACCAATTACAATGAGAAGTCCAAAATGCATATTTTAAATAATGTGTTGTTTAAAACAAATACAGTAGAAACAAATACATAAGTTTTATTTTTTCCCACTAAAATAATGTTGCATTTGCAGGTGTACTTCAGTGCTTTTTGGGATTATCCCTCACATTTTCACATAAAGAACAAAACAAAGAATCTGTAGATTTGGAACTGTTGTGTCAATTATTTTAATCCTAGTAATTTAGTAATCCTAGTAAAGTCTCAAATTAATACACTAAAAATAAAATAGAATGTCGATACAGGTCATTGTACAAGTGTAACAGAAATGACAAAACGTAGAAGGCCTATGCTAAAAGCAGAGTAAATTTATAACATTAATTTATACAAACTATTACCTGGAGAACTAGAGAACTAATGTAAAAACATCAGAAATACAATATATTGTGAAAGGTTTTTTACTTAAAAATGAACATGAAATGCTGTTCTTCCTAACCTGTACCTTATCTCAGGTTCATTGCTGTTGCCATTATCAGAAAGATACTCACAACAACATAGATGAAGAAGGAAAGGGCTCTACCCCTTAATGTTAAAACCAGTAAAATACCACTCTGGTATTTTATATAACAAACACTGGATTTCTGGAATGGATTGAATTACTGGTACTGTAATATCTCACCAAATGTCAGGAGCTCAGGCCTAGTGGTAGCTAATATTGTTTGTAAGAGTTTCTGACACCATTTATAGTGTATTAATAGATGGTGTAGACACAGTTATAAAAGACATAAATTAAGGGTTTGTAAATATTTAACTTGTATAAAACCACACACTAAAGTACTTTTGTATGCAACGCTTAAGTATTTGAATCTTGGAAGTAATCTAGTTGTAAGTATTTCTATTGGAACCAGTTTATTTCTAAAGGTACTTTAAATTAAATACCAAATGACAAATTTCCCTCTTTTTTTACTTTTCACTCTGTTCCATGGGTCATGCTTCATTTTTCTTTGCAAACCAAGTAAGGCATTCTTTTTTGGCAACATTTCTTCCATTAGGTAATTTTAGTTACTCTTAATCTATGGATGATGATTCACAGTGACCCTTTGTATTGTCATTCAAGGTTCCTGGTACTGAATATAAAGTTGAATAAGAGGAGCTTACAAAGATTCAGCTCTGTTGAACTCCCAGAGACTTATGCACAATTGGCTTTAGGCAATTCTATTTCCCATGAACCTTAGGCCTTCTAAATAAATTCTGACTTAATGGGAGTCTGAAAGATATGTTGAGGAAATAATGTAGTATACTCCACAAACTTTGAAAGTTAAAGGTAACATACACTTCAAAATAGTAAATAAAACACATCAGATTTTTTCAACTCCACAGTGGATGAACACACAGAGAATTATGCTTGATGACATCTTAACATGTCTGCAGTATAATGGAAGTCTTCTGCCAGCTGCTCAGGGCTCAGGTTTGGATAAGACAGAGTTAAAGCTCTGTCACCTGACTTGAAGCTTCTGAGGTTTGGGCAAATAGTTTAGCTATGCAACGCACAGCAGTCAGGGAAGCTAACCCGGAGATGATAACATTGTTATGATTAGGATTCATTCACAAATATCTTGTTGATGGGAAGTCATCCATTGTTGATGACAGACCTCCACAGTGTTTTAAAAAAACAGATAATAAATGCAAAGTCTATGTTTTTCAGATGTGATTGTATAGGTGTCAGGTCAGGAGTAGGTGTGACACACATAAGTTGCAACTCACTTAGTGGACCAGATTAAAACAATACTTTAGCCCTTCCACCATGATGTTTTTCCATAAGGCTCTTGCTTTAATCCAAAGGATAAACAGTCTAGAGATACTAAATTAGTAATCAGAATCTGGTAAGAAATTTCTTCTGAAGCCACCTGAGACCTAAATTGGATGAATTTTCCTGAACAGGAAATGAAGGGAAAAGGAGGCCCTTTAACCCTTCAATTGGTTACCTATTTACGAAACTGACATCTAATTTCACATACAAAATAAAATAACAATTAATAATACATAACATAACTGCACATATTCAGCTGTTTACAGCTCTGTATTTACCTGAATTATTATACAATTAAAATGTATTTGATATTGTACAATAGGCGGCATTATGGTGCTGTGGTTAGTATCGCAACTTGGCAGTGCTAGGGTTCTGGGTTCAGTTCTGGACCTGGTGTGTTATCTGTGTGGAGTGTGCATGTTCAACTGTGTTTTTGTGGGATTTCTAAGTGCTCTAGTTTCCTCCCCTTTTGGTGTGAGTGTGTGCACATTTATATAAGTGTATGCCCTGCAATAGACTGGCATCCCATCCAGGATGTCTCATGCCTTGTGTCTGTTCCTTTGCTGGAATAAAATCCAGCTCCCCTGTGACCCTGAATCACATTAAGCAGTTAGACAATTGATGGACAGATGTTGTAAAATGATAGTACATCGACGCTACAACAAATTAATGTGTGAAGTTGCAAGTGACACTTTACTATAGTACTGATGAACAATTTACTGTTTACATGAATAAGGTGTTTAGAAGTTAGAACAATATGACTTCTCTTGTCATAAATGCAAATTTTCATCTGGAGAAATCAGTTCTTATGCCTGTCAGTATATTTAAAACAAATGTACTTTGAATTCCTCAATGATAAATTATTGAAATATAAGATGTACAACAAAAAACAGTGATGAATCATTTCTCGGTGTGTGCACCACAATCATCCAAGACTTGCTATTTCCATGTTTTTCTCTTCATAACAAAGTCGGGTCCAAATATGGACACCATTATCATTGATGGCTGCAAGGTTGAGGTCAAGGTGTCTGCACCTCAAGAGCTCTCACACTGATGGGCTCTTGCTGTTGCAGCTGCCATATGAAGGTGAACTCAGAAGTGTGTGACCTTGATCCATGAAGTCTCTCATCATTACACATGGATGCCCTGACTGTGCCCCACCATTATTGTTTTGATTGGCATTGTAACAGTTATAAGTGCACCAGTGGTATTTCTGTGACTGCAACAGCTTGTTAGGAAATTCCATCTTGAAGCCATAGGGTATTTTTTCTCCATAATATTTTCTTACCATACTGTATATCATACGGTATATATCATATATTTGGATATCTATTTTATTTTCCTGTTATATATTTATACCTCTTTATTATGATTACTGTGTTTCCACTACGTTCCTCTGTTATACTTTAATATCCTATCCTTTTTACTGTCTTCTAGATTGCTTTCCTATGTTTATATAACATCTTAATACTAAATGAATATAAGACATCTAACCAGGTCCATTGTTCTCCTTGATCCCTAGTTAAATTTGTCATAAATGTTTCGAGACAATCTCAATCCTTTCTTGAGCAGACTAGCTTCTGTGCACACCTTACCTTTCCACACTACTGCTGTTACGCCATGGCCAGATGCGAAATAGTCAGTGCCTTTTTGAGAAACAAAGGAATCCATTTTTGTGATTCAGTCTTGTTTTTTGTAGAGATTGTACACTGAATACAAGAGAGGTTGATGCAGCTGAAGAACTGAGATCTGAAGCCCCCTAGGTGAGGGCTGGCGGAAGGCTGTGAAGCTGCTCAGGAACAGCAGACAGTGGCTGCTGGAGCTGTGCTGATGGGCAACTGGAACCTGAAGTAGAACTGAACAGGTCCACCAGTAAACAGGACGAGACAGGAAACAGAACTCTCTGATCAGTACAGAGCACACTGACAGCAACTCAATAACTAAGCCCCCAGCAGTGGTGGTGCAGGACTTAAATGTGGTCCTTATCAAGGTTAATGAGTGGCAGGTAGTTGGGACAGCCTGCTGAACTTGGTGTTGGTGGAACACAGAGTGGTGTTGAGCTCCTCATGCAAATATGACCAGTTTCCTTGGAGACTGAAGACTGAAAACTCAGACCCACCCTGGCATAATAAGTACAGTATATGTCTCTAGAACTTCGTGGTACTACAGTATGTCAGACGGACCAATTTTGGTAATTTGGCCAGATTCTTGATAGAAAAGGTTCCACCCTCCCTTCTCTCAAGCCTTCCTTCCCCCCTATTGGTGAAAATATTAAATTTTCACCTCATTATAACATTTTAAACAACTAAGCAGTGAAATTAAATTGTGTAGGTAATTAAACATCTTACGATATTTAATGCTGCTGAAAAAATCAAATGAAAATCCTTTTACCAATACCATAAGAACTGTATTGGAAACAAATACACTTTGTTTTGGAAACTGACCACAATATCAACACCAAAAATCTATGTAGAATTGTTATTGATCTTAAAGTTTTTTTTCCTCAAATATGACCTCCTTATACCAAATAATTGTAGTACTAAGCCATTATTTGTGTGGATTCTATGGATTTTACAAACAGTTATAGGAGGTGCTACAGTCTAGATAAAGTTTAGACTTTATTTAACTGAAATTGAAATTGGCTTTAAAGAAATGGACAGGCAGGTGACAGAGTGCAAATATCAAAGACAGCAGGTTCCCCTGAAAATTACTACCCAGACTCCTTGAGTCTGCCAAGGACACCTCTATTTATAGTCCCCTGGGTTGGTATAATTGTGACATGGTGACTTCTGCGCTGGTAAGATTTAGCAAGGCACCAATGCTAAACAGTGTCCTGATGTCCTTCATTTCTTTGAAGAAGATCTCATGCCATCTCTGTTGCTAATTTTTCCAATATAAAACTGCCAGCCCCAGGGTGTTCATATATCATCACACATTGCCCCCACAGTGCATGACCTCTAGATTATAGAAAGCTCAACAACTAAATAAATCAACAATCGTTTTGCCATCTGATTTAATGCTTGATGTGCACTAAAATTAAAGATTTTTTTATTTACTATTATGTCAATTTTAAATGAAAGATAGCTTCTCAGCATGACGGACTTCTGAAATTGAATTGCCCTTCTATTACGAATCAAACATTTCTGTTCAGTCGTAATCCTCAGGTTTCTTATCTCTGTATCCAAATCTCTGCTAATTTCTGGAAGTTTTTTAAAGAGAATTTTCTTGTGATCCTGTTTGAAATCAGAACAGGTTTTTCATGGAAATTTTCATTGTCTTATTGTCATTGTTCTGAATGCAGAGGGCATTGGGACTTGTCATTCAGACTATCATTTACATTTGTTCTGAACTCTATCTAATGATGATCTAGGGACATATTGCTTAATATAAGAATTAGCTCAGCAAAAAAAGATGTTATTGTAATCACCTTGAAATATCCTTTAATGACTTCAGGGGAAATAGCTACAGTATAGACCATGCAACAATAAAATTACAAATAAATGACTAATTTTCTTGCACTGACACATGAACACTCAGATGCTCCCTTTTCTGATACAGAAGAAAACATTTTACGATAACCCTATCATGATGGATGTAAAATATAGTTCATATACTGTAGCTCTCATAACACAAACTTCTTCTGTAATCTGAGAGCATTAAAAAATTATGGGATCAAACATGGAATCTGAGTATTATCAAAATGCAATCTATGAATTACAAAAGGAGAATGAAAGACAAATGACTATTGCATAGTGAATCTTTGTAAAGTTCATATCTGGGTAGCACCTTCTTTGAGACCATTTTGGAAAGGCAAGATAATACAAGCTGTATTCGATGTTCAGCCCTCACAAAATGCCCCATATTAGAAATGTGTTAATATTTCTTGTACTTTCTACATTCCACTGCTTGGTTTTTAACAAAAGGTATGGAAATGTGACAGTTTGTCTCATCTAAATATCTTTTATATCACGATTTGCAAAGCAGCAATAACCATTACTGGCCACTTCCAGTCTCTGACAGCACTTAGCCTTTATTGTCCAGATGTAGAGTGCACGTGAAAAATGCAGACAAATGAGAGGACTGAAGTGCAAATCTATTCCAATTTCTTGGAGAGCAGCAATAAACCCATTGTGACAATTTAATTTACTATATTAAATAGATGCCACCTTGCCAGCAATGACCTATTGTATATTCAAGTACACTGTTCAAATTTCACTGTCTTTATTTACATTTACATATAATAAGATGTTTATTTTCATTGTGAATGTAATGTATTTAGAGACATCGAACTGGATGAAAATGGGCCTCAGCTGCCATTATAAAACATAGCTATCACAGGAAGAGTAGTGTTGGTATAATGTACATTCAAAGCTTGTCAAACAGCTCCATTACTCTCTTCTGTTATTTCTGGCAATGAACACTTTCGCTTGGACACACTACCCCTATGTAAACATCACAATAATGAAAATAGCAGCCTGCTACTAATAATTGTATTCATATTCATGGCTGCTCAAGATATGAATGCCTGGAGATGCACTGTTGGGCTGTTTTTTAAGCACAAGAAATGGTTTTTTTTTTGTCCTTATAGTTTCTTTGTGAAGATTCATGTTTAAAAAGTTTAATCATTCTTTAACATTCATTAGAAAAAAATATTATACCATGTTCTCTTCATCAGAGAAAATTATGTATTTTTCTCCTTTATTCTTTCAGTCTTTTTCCTCCTACATCTAACATAAATGCCACACCACCAGTTTTACTCATACTGTCAAGTATCTGTTTAAAATACTAAACACAAAGAAAAAAAACAACCAAACCTTACCAGAAGCAACTGAAATGTAAAGTGTTCCAGGGAAGGAAATAAATTAAATTTTTATCTTAATTTGAACCTGGAGAGACTGCAGACGTTTTGGTGCAGTAGCAATCATATCCCAAGCATATTCCACTTCCATGTTGGCATTAATGGGCTTTTAATGGCAAGCAAAGGCAAACGTTATTTAAATAAATTGTAAACAACATCTAAGTGATATGTCCTGGTGGGAGATTTTGCTCTTTTCATTACTTATTAAACAGCAATACCTTTGCTGAACATCCTGTGAGATCCCTACCCCTTCTGCAGTTAACCCTAAATGATTACAAGTATAAAATCAATAAGCATATTTATGTACCTGTATGCTATTTATTGAGTAGAAATGAATAATCTGGAAAATGAAGTCTACAATAAAATCTCTGGAAATCATTTTTTTAGCATTTTTGTATAACATTCAATGTTTAATGATATAATAGAAAATCCAAAGCACAAAAGAACATTCTACTGCTATTCCTCAATAGCTTCACAGATAAAAAAGCAGTCAAAGCATTCAGCAGCAAGCAGATCAGTTTTGCCCTGACCGGGAGTCACCTGTGTACTTAAGACATGTCTTCACTGTTTTTTTGTCTGTATTGTGTCCTTCATTTTAAATGGCAGCTCCAGTCACAGCTAAGGATGGAGATAGCCAAAAGACTGAAACTGCATTGTCCTGTGTATGTACAGTATGATATGTGTCTCATCAGCTTTTATTGATTTGTTTTTGGATGAAGGCCTATGAGTACTGACACACATTACAGTCCCTCCAGGATTCTGTGAATTATTTTAAAATAAAATCAGTGATGACTTCAGTGTTTTTTTAATGATTTTGTGTCAAATTCTGCAGCTGGCATTTAGTATTTGTAAAGTTACAAGCAAATAGATATACTGTACATGCATATGAAATTTGCAACAGAAATAGATGAGGCATTGAAACTGAAAGTGTTGCTTTAAAAATAGTTTACTTTCCACACACTACTGTATCCACTTCACAATATACAGTATTTTGTTATTTTGTAACAATATAAATTTGGAAATAAGCATATACAGTATACAGTATATACATTGTATATCACATCATACTGAATAACTGAATCAGAAATGTTCATTATCAACTATTCGATAACAAACTATAACATTATTGAATTATAACATATAACTGTCAATGTTTTTCCCCAATATAAAAATACATAAGGAAAGCAGTTTTCACATTCAGTGCAAAATAACTATTAATATTTTAAATTCCATGAGTTGAACACCATTTTCAGAAAGCTATTTTTTGCACTTACTAAATTAAGATAGAAACCTCAGATTTGACTTTCAATTCACAATAACTAAAAATAAGTAAAAATAGAACATCTTTTTCAGTCTCAAAGAATTTATATTATAGGATTAGTGGTCCTGTTTCTCTTTTTCTTCCTTGTGTTGGTCCAAATTATAGATGTGTCTGTTTCTGTGGCTTCAAGTGATCATTGATAACTTAATTGGTGTTCCAGCACAACATTGACTGAACTATAGGACAGTTTTATACTGTCTGCTGCTACTGTGGCTAGCAATGGTCACAGTTGTAGACTTGTAACTGGAAGGATGAGGGTTCAAATTCCAGTGTTGATGCTGCTGTTGTACACTTGAGCAAGGTACTTCAGCCAAATAACTCCATTCAAATAAAATGCTTAGTAATTAACAAGTAAGTAATACAATACTGTCCTCTTGAAGGATATAGGAGTACTGTTTTATAATTCCTATGTAAATATAAAAAAATTGTTACAGAATATTTTAAGTATGCAAAGGAATCATGGAATATCAGAGTGTCTGACTTTAAAACTGTAACAGACATAAGATGTACATGGTAAAATGAATGAATATTTATTCAAAGAAAACTATATCCTTAAATAGCTGTATACAGTATGTATGTACTGTACATATATACAGTATAGTGAACATGTCCACGAGACACTAGTACAAGTAATTTGGATGTCAAAGTACCACTGAAAAGTCAGCAATGTTGGTTGCTGTTGTTGCACTTGTTCCCAACACATCCCACCTGTATACAGTATAATTTGACTAAAATCTAGAGAGACTGCTTGGTGATTTGGAAATTATAGACAACATTCTGGTTTCGTTAGCTTAGGATATTACAATAACATAGATGTCTGCTTCGCAATCTGAATCTCCAAAGATGTCTGATTACATAGATGGGTTGACTACAATATGTCTTCCATGTGTGTTTGCAGTCATTTTGAAGCCATATGGAACCAATTCCTCGCTAGTTCATTATATGTAAGGGTCTTGCTTTACCTTTTACATTTTACATACTGTATGTGCCTTTTTCATTGCCAAAACTGGCCAACATTCATTTTTCCAGTGCGACACAATCATCTTCAATGGTATACCTGTGCATATGATTTTTGAGTTTTAACAGTTTCACACACATGAGGTGCTGGTTAGTACAGTGGACTGAATTCAGACATAGTTCATCTCATAGGCTTGTTCAAAGATTGCATGTTGTCATTTTGTACGAGATTAATTTGTCTCATGTAGACAACAGCACTGGAGCCAAGTCCTCTTCAGCAATGACTCATTGTGCAGATGTCCCTGGTGGATTTAAACAAGTGTTGCACAGGCATGCAGAAAGGCTAATTGTTCTGGATAGTAGACCAAATTAATGGGAAGGTCCAAGTCTTAAAGTGTGGGCAGGAGTGATTAGTCTCCATAGAATTCTACTTGTAGTGATCGATGGTGGTCTGATTTTACAGTACAACATGATCTGCCATCCCTGTAAGCTCATTCTAATTCCACAAAGGAAATGCACACTCTCGTGTAACAATGACTCCAATATGAAATGATAATGTGATGCTCTACTCGCCAGACTTGAGACCTACTGAACATTTGTGGAATGACCTGGAACAAAGTGTGGTATCTAGAATTTCGAGACTAGTGAACAACCACTGCCACGTGAGGCAACAAGAGGAATAGGACAGAATCCCACATGACAGCATCTGCAACTTTAGTTTTTTTCAGGTGCAAAGCATTTGTTACAAATGTACAGTTTGTATTGGTACTATGTGTGCTGGCCACTCACATTACTACGTTTGTAACCTTCATAGTCACCTCAGGTTAAAAAACCCTGTTAGGGACAAATGAAATAAGCATAATGACGGTATGTCATGTTGGTTCACTAAAATGGCAATGAAATATCCAAAAAGATTCATTTTTCTGATAATGTGATTCAGTTGTAAGTGATAACAATATTAAAAAATCAGCCATTTAACACAGATACCCACCATTCAGTCCATCCATTCTCAAAAGCCAATTAGTCCAATATAGGGACATAGTAAGGTGGAGCCTTATCTGACAGGTAATGGACTCAAGGCAGGATATGTCCTGGACAGGATGCCAGCCCATCACAAGAAATGGCATCACAGAAACAAGATAAAAGACCATTTTCAATATAGCAAATCTTGTAGTAAAAATAAAGCACATAGACAGTCATAAAATTTAGTTTGAATTTCTGGTGAACCAACTGGAAAAAGTAAAGTTATAAAAAAACACAAAATATAAAAATGGGTTGTTCACATTAAAAATAATAAAGGCTTCAATCAGAACAGTCTCAACTTATCATTTGTTCCAAACACAGTACAGTTTTATTCTGGTTTGTGTTTAATGTCTATTACTTGATTTCTAGTTTTCCAGTTTCAGTTATCTTTTGTAACAAAAGATGCTGCCTGCCGATCCATTTAATGCTAGCAGGAATAGCCTGTGGCAGTTACACCATTACCTCTCAGCCCGATTTCATTCTACATCCTCAAAATTCTCACAGAACACATTGGATTTAACAAAAACAGGACACAACATTTCTCTTTATGATTTGTATTTAAAGCTCCTGAGGGTCTGATAGAAATTAATTACATTAGAACGTAATTACATGTGGAAAATCCAGGAGCTTTTTAGGTGTTGAGGTACTTAACAAGTAGGTCATTCATGTTGAATGTACTGTATAGAAGGTCTTAGGTTGAAAAATTGAATATTTTAGCATGTACTGTATACTGTATGTTTATTTTAAAAGCATAATCTGTTAGAACATACTATACATAAAAGTCCAGATATCCTGGTTAATATTATTACTCATGTACTCTTAAGAAGACTAACCATTTCAAAAGCACCACAATGCAAAAGGCAAAAAAATGTTATTTACTCGAAAATGTGCATTTTTAAAACACAAATAGTTTAGAATACATAATATCAAGGTTGATTTTTATACTGTTACATTTTGTTTTCAAATATGTGAAATGAAAGTAAAAGGTTCTCTTGACAGGGCTTTTCAAAAGTGATAGCACACTAATAAAAGGTGTGATGGAAGAGAAAAGAAACAAAATTGCCTCAATTTGGCGACTTATTGCTGTTACTATATAACAAGTTCTGGAATTATTCTTTGACATGTGACATCTGAAACTGCAGTTTTGAAGTAAGATTGTGCTTTTGTTTGATTTAAGCTAGCCACAATGATAAAACCTTCATTTTCCTGTATAGAGAATTACTATAATTCTCTCATCTTTTTTAACATTGCATGGGACTATCCATCTTGAAAGAAAATGTCTCTTACTAAATACAGAAGAACTCTTAAAGACTTTATTTGTGTCTATGGTAACTCTAGTCAAATATTAATTCATTTCTATTTTTCAGTGTTTTAAAATAGATGTACCGTGTAATTTATTCTTCCTAGGTAATTAATAATTCTGTTAGGAATGAAATAGCATTTTGCTTGAATATTCATGACTGAATGTTTTACATTCTTGGACAGGTATTTCTGGGCAGAAGGTAGTTAATACCACATGCACACAATTAATTGAGCGGGCTGTAATAGAAATTACTAGTTCACTTGAAATTAATCTTTTGGTTTATCAGAGCAGATGTTCTTAGTGTGCATACAGATATAAAGGTCTGCTTCTCCTTTTGTAAGCAGCTGTTTCTTCGTAAAGTTCTTTTTTGATTGCTTTATGAAGACTGATGCCAGCTTTACTGTTCCCTGCAGAACTCTAAAAAGAACTAGCTAAATAAGTGTGTAGTGCAGCTGCCTCTTTTTGAATGCATACATAATATTCCTCTTGATCTTAGAGCAATGTGCAATATATTCACCTTCATATAAGAAACTAGAGCATCTTTTTTCATATAAACCCTCAGGCCAAATAATATCAATAGGAAGATTCGCATGCATCTGTTATTAGGAAACCTTTTTGGTATTTTTGAATATCTCTGATTATTCTGGTGTGTCAGAAATCAGGTATAATCAGGATAATCAGGTCACTTCTTGAAGATATACGGATGAAATATTTTGAGTCTATATTTTACCCCCAAAATGTGTATCCTTCAGCCAGTAAGAAACTTACTGTACACTTGTTATATGTTAATAACACGGGTTTATAGAAATATGTACTGTATATGTGTAAATGTTTATTCGTTGCCTGTGTTGCATCAATTTGCATCAATTTCACAAACGCCACATGGATTGTCCTTTTGTGGTTCAATAATGACTTACATGAGATGCGGTATTTTGTTCAGCCTCCCTATTTTATAACAGTAACTGCCCAGAGATTAGCATGCGCAGCACATCATGAGAGGGCACAATCTCTCTTACTAGGTAAACTAATCAATCATGGCAACTAAATGTATTTCTCCCATGGGGACTGCTGCTTGGCCAAGCCCCACTGTCCATTCTATCACAGACCAGCCTGAACTAACTAAGCGTTGCTAGCCAAAAGGCAGAGCTCCAGCAAAAGCAATGAAGCAGGAATTCGGTGAGACATCTCATTACTAAATCATACAGCCTCGTTGCAATAATAGTAACATTAATTGCATAAATTGCAATTGCTGCAATATCTTATAACCATGAAAAGTATTATTGTGCTGCTGAAAGCTATTGTGTGATTCCCCTGTTCTCAAAGATGAAGACAAGTCTACAATGCACAGTACAAGTGCAATATGTGCTAAGGTGAAATGTAAAAGTGGATCAAAATCAGTTTTCTCAAGTAAATGAATACATTACTCTAGTATCAGATAACGATGTCCACATACTATTTGCAACATTGTCCTTGAGAAGAAAGCATGTTCTATTCACAGGTTATGCATATTGTTTCGTAGCTAAATAACCCCATTGCAGAAAGTACATTCGCTGAGTAATCTGATTGCACTCTGATTCCTAAGACTGCCTGAAATAGTCAGGATTTACATCATTTGATATTTTTATCAAAACAATCATCAGTACTTCAAGACGAGCAGGCACTCCTTGACAGAATATTAGTTGTGAGGCATATTCACCAATCTTTATTCATGCATACTGTGATTTAAAACTTGTTACACCGAATATGGATATGGATATGCCATTAATTACTTTGTGTAGTATAAGAATGGAGGAATTTATTTTAGTGGCTTGGAAAGAAAGTGTGCCCATCTGAATCTTGAGGTCATCTGCCTTTTATTTCGTCACTGCTATGTACAGTATTTATACTGTGTGTTAGTGTTTGCCTGTTCTTACAAAAGTAATGAATAGTTTGTCAAATTATAAAGTTGTTTGTGTTTGCTTTCTGTTTTTAACTTGTCATCAAAGACTGGCCTACAAGTGCAGTTAGTTCATTGACCTTGCTTTGAAACATACAGGATCAGTCTTTTTTTCAAAGCTTTAATTTATAGGCACTCTCCAGCTGTTTTTCCTTAACAAATGCATGGATATGCATCTCTGTTCTTCTGCTGCCTTCTCCTTGAAAAATATAATCCTTGAGAATGCCCTGGAAGTGTGTGATATATTTATTCTTCTGAATCACAATTTTGTCCACAGGTAAGTTTTACTGACAAGCTCAACCTTATATCCAGGCTTATCCTGTAAAGCTGTTATTATCAAGCGTGAACAGTAATACTTCAAAGCATGTTTATCTTCATGATACTGTATCTCATACTGTATACAGTACAAAAATGATCTTGAAGAAGCCAAACAGTGAATCAAATATCATGACTTCCAATGCCATGTTTGAAAAAATGGCTTTATACATTTGAATTCTAACAAGACCTCAACAATATGAATGAAAATATACATACAAATAGCTAAGTAAGTTATTAGACAAACACTGAATCTGCCCTAGAAGCAGAAAATAAAAAAAAATCAAATAACAAGTCTGTCCCTCACTGACAGTGCATTCCAGAAAAGAAACTCTCTCTCTGCAGTGACTGACTTTGAGATGTAATTCCTGAGACACATGATTATTTCTAAATCATTCAGTTTACACACCAGAGGTATTTTACAACAATGACACATGACATTAAAATGAACAAGGAGGCTATGATATAAATCATGACAGTAAAATTATATTTAATTATATTTGGTGGTACACTACTAATTGTTACACTACTGTATTGCCAATACAGAACACTTAAGGCATGACTATTTAGCACAGAGTGTTTGCGATGGCTAACATATAAAGCCATTTAATCCATCCATCCATTTTCTATCCAATACAGGGTCATGGAGGTGCTGAAGCCTGTCCTTGGTGTAAAGTCGGATAAACCCTTGACAGGACACTAGTCCACTGCAGCACACACAAAGACACAAACAAGCACACACTCCCACCAGAGCCAACTTTCCCAAAAGCCAATTAACCTACCAATACAACTTTCAACTGAAACTGGAACGCCTGAAGGAAACAAGGAGATAACATACAAAATCCACACATCTAGCACCCAAGGAATTGAACCTAGGGCCCCAGCTTTCCAAGGAAGCAATGCTAACCTGTGCACCATTATGCCCCTGTATAAAGCCCTTTAAGCTTTATTTTATTAAGTCTTCTCAATAAAAGCATTGTTTTTTGTTCTACCAAAGGTCATTTTATTGATCCTTTGAGCTAATAATTGTCTTAAAATAAATGAAGATTTTATTAAATAAAAAAAGTAAATTCAACTTCAGACTTTACAGGTTCCCAAAAAATGTTTAAAAGTTTAATTTTGAAAACATTTGAATTAAAGGTTCAGATCTTTCCATCACTTAATCTACACTTCACATTTACTCTGTTTCACATCTATTGCATGTGTTCATGACCAACCGCACTTATTTACTGAGAAATGATAAGCTCATGATTGCAGAAAGCAATCACTAATTTTTCGCCAGAGTTTCACTACACCTTATTGAAATGTAAATTGCTGAATGAGCTTTTGGCCTGAGCCTTGGTTAGTTATAATAATAATAATTGCTTACACTTATATAACGCTTTTCTGGACACTCCACTCAAAGCGGTTTACAGGTAATGGGGACTCCCCTCCACCACCACCAATGTGCAGCATCCACCTGGATGATGCGACCGCAGCCATAGTGCGCCAGAACACTCACCACACATCAGCTATCAGTGGGGAGGAGAGCAGAGTAACGAAGCCAATTCATAGATGGGGATTATTAGGAGGCCATGATTGGTAAGGGCCAATGTGAAATTTTGGCCAGGACGCTGGGGTTACACCCCTACTCTTTTTAGAGAAACGCCCTGGGATTTTTAATGACCACTGAGAATCAGGACCTCGGTTTTACGTCTCATCCGAAGGACGGGGCCTGTTTACAGTATAGTGTCCCCGTCACTATACTGGGCCATTAGGACCCACATGGACTGCAGGGAGAGCGCCCCCTGCTGGACCCACTAATACAGTTATCTTTACCCAAGGTCAGTTAAATTTTACCTTCATAATAAAATACAATGATACATCTTTACATCAAGTTTGTCAATTAATTATTTATTTTAATCAAACTTCACAAAGGAGACCATGCCAAAAAGTTAAATCTGACTTTTTATCAGAACTAATATAATATTCCTAAGAAGCATTTGCATGTTGGATTGTGCCAGAGAATTATTCTTGCACTGATCAAATCCAAATCATACATTCTCATGGTGTTACAATACATACAGTACATTACAGCGTACAATACATACAATACAATTCATAAAAGACTGTACAATCCAGCGGGTCAAATGGACTCCTTTTGTTTTCAGCATTTAAGGAAGAAACAACTTCACATAATCAGAGTGATAAAAAACAAGTGAAATAAATTTTAAGTTGAAAAACTATCATTTTGTCACTATAAGCTGTATAACTAAAGTACACCAATCCAAAAAGCAAAGTATAAAAACCCACTGTAAAAAAGAATTATAGTTCTAGTTTGGTTAGAGACTAAAAATGACACACACAAAGTGATTATAGAAAAACTATATTTACAGTATGAATGTATCTTTTTAGAAAAAAAAGTACACAGATGGTGTCTTCTTGCTTATTCGCGATTTCCCATGATAAACTGAAGTGAATTTGACTGTTGCATAAACACAAAATCTCCTCATTATCCAGGTCCTTGTGCTGCTCAGGTAATGAGAACATACAGTAACAATAATACCATGTCAGACTTGAGCTCCATTGCACATTTGTGGGATAAGCTGGAAAAACATGGGGTATTTAGAGCTAAAAGACCAGTGAACAGCTACTGTACCTGTTTGTCTGTGCAATATCAGAGGAATGGGATAGGATCCTTGAAGACAGCATCTAAAAAGGTGTTTTTATTCATACTGCATACAGCCTGTATTGTTTGCAACAGTGGTCATAAGTAGCAGGTAACTTTCTCAGTAGCCCACACTGATGGCAAATGTTAATTCATAGTTTGCATACTTTGTCAATCAGTGATACTCCTTTTTATAGTCTTTAAATTAACATTTGAAAGCATACTGTATATGTGTGGTGTTTTCCCCCCAACAGGACAATGTTGAAAAGCAGATTTTGGATGCTTAGAAGGAAATCCTTTTATCTGTGTGTTTCTAAAGGTTGGTTTATTTTGGGGTTAATACGTGGGAGAGAGAATAAATAATGCATATCTGTTGTAAAAGGAGAAATGGTTTTCTTGTGCAGGAACTGTAATTGCTTGTTTTTATACAAGTTTAAATAATTTATTCTACTTGATAGTGGTAATCAATTAATAAAGTATTATTTCTCTCTTCCTTGTTTGAATTGAACTTGTTATTATTTTGCAAGTAAAAGAAAGACATGTTGCTATTCCTGTCAGCAGGATTCTCTACTGTGTTACCAATATAAGAGTTGAAATAATTAAACATGCCTGTATGTGTTGCCTGGAATCATTTATCTTTTTTTTTCCCAAAGACACCTACAGGTACCCTTTGTAACGAACAGATATTTATGAATTGACAGATATTTTGTCCTTATTTTTATATGGCCAGCATTTTAAAATGCTTTTCTCCATGTGTGACAGGCTGGGTCAGATAATCTGAGACTTCAGCCAACCAGTACATGCAGTTAATGGCCTATAATACTTGCATATAGAAACATTAGAGGTGAAATAGATAATATTTAGATAATTTGATAAGGGTAGAGATTGCAGTTCTTACATCAGTGTTATTAACTTAGTTAACTTAGTATTGGGTTTTGTAAGGAGCAGGTCTTTGTATGAGGAACGTATGCTTCAATAAAGCCTCCGTGCACAGCATTTCGTGCCATTATGACTTTTAATGTGCTCAGGCCTCATGAGCCACCTTATTTAGGTTGAGGCCTGTCACAGTATGTTTATGTAGCAGGTCCCATACTGTCAGATGAAACATGAGGAAGTCACTCCTCAGGCTACCTGATAGCATTTAATATTCCCAAGGCATGAGGCTAATCTTTTGGTGAACTTGTCTTTGTATAGGATAATATAAGGTCCAAACGCTGTTTAGATGTTTAGATAGTATATAACTAGGTCTTTAAATATTAATCACAGTAACTATTTCCTTTTAGGGATATTCACAGTTTGGGTGGGACACAACAGGATACAATATGGGTTATAATTTATTTTCTTAATTTTCCTCATACAAAGTGTACTTCTCTCTTGAAGCATTAGAAATTCAACAGCTTCAAACATGTGCACTAGCCACTGAACCATATCATATACAGTAGCAAACATAAATGCCTACTCATGCATTTTTTTCATATTTCAAATATATTATATTGTGTTATCATTTCTCAATCTCTGATGTTGGTTTTATGTAGCGGTTCCGTGCAGAGTTCAAAGTATCTTACTAACCAGTAGCTCCATGTAGTGTAAATTTTTAACGAGAAGTAATCCTCAGAATACACCAGATCACTGCATATACAGGCTTGTTTTACAGAATGTTCTCAGATCCTTGTTCTTTATATTGGATGTATTTTCCTTTTTCCATGGATGTATTTTCCTTTTCCTCAGTCCATGCTGAGAAAGAACAGCGCTGTACATTTGAATTTACAGACTTAGAGATAACTGATTATTTCTGTCAGAAATGAGAGCTGAGAATTAAAAGGAGAGTTTTGATTCAGCTTTAAATTCAATGAAAGAACAAAATCTGACTTATGGCCAAATGTGTGTAGGTGTTTTCTTTAGCATGTTTAATTTTGGGATCACAAGTGTTAAGGGCAGAGATGGCAAAGTAAGAATTAATAGATTCTAACAAAAAACAAAGAAAAAATCCATTATCAAATGTGTTAAAGGTTAAATTAAGCAGGCGCTGAAAGGAATTAATATTCTCTCAGGATTTTTTTCTTGCGTCTTATTATTTTTATTTAGGTATCTGTATTTTTTTTTCAATTTATCCTTAAATTGTGAAGTGTGCCACACCAGTAAACACATCATTCAAAATTCAGAATGACAAGCTGAGCAAGTTTTAAACTTTATTTGGAGTGCCTGACATTTTGACAGCCATCTCAACCAACATCAAACGTGTGTAAGTGATGCAGGGTATCAAAGTTGTTATGTTGGAATGATGGTGATTTCAAATTGCTATTTTGTGCAAGATACAGTATCTGGGCCTCCTAAGGACATTGTGTGAGTTTTGTAAAGTCTGCCAGTGCTAGCACAATTTTTCTTCTTATCGTATAAAGACATACTGGCTTGGTTAATTAGTGTCTCTAAAACGTCCCTACAGTATGTACTTGTGCATGATGCAATGCAATTGACTGGCAAGGGCGTAATCCTGCTTGTACCCTGTGCATCCAGGTCAGGCTCCAGGATTGCTGTGAAAATTACCAGGAACATGCAGTCTTATTTGTAACTGAGATAATTGATTTACTTATAATTGATGACTGGGTGTATTATCTTAAAATATGTAATTGTAACTGTAAATTAACTGTATACAGTATTCTGAAGTTGGAAATGCTTTAGATAAGCAACTTTTTCTTGTTTGTGAACATCGTTTGAAGATTTTGGTCTCTACCGGACATCCTTCACCCTAGCATATAGAGTACAGAAATCAATATACTCAAACAGGCTTTATCTTCCCTGGACTGTAATTTGGTAGTATGAATTATTCATTAACAGAATGGTATGGTATCAGCTCCTAAGAACCCAGTATGAAAATAAAAGCTTTACCTTATCACTCATAATCTTAGAGGCAGCAGTAATGCAATTCTTACCATTTAGCACTTAGTGGCATGTCAGTAAGGGAATATGATATTAGACCATTAAAACCATCTGAAACAAGAGCACATCAGAAGGAAAGCTACTACAGTTGTCATGCAGTGTGTAAGAGAGGAAATGAGGTGTGCAACTTGAATCCTTTGTTCATAAGGAAGTAACTCTGCTTCATGGAAATAATATATAGTTGCAGCATTTTATGGTAAGTTCATGAAGTCTTCTGTTGTAAGTGAAACCTTGTACATTAAGCAAGTTTACTAAAATGAAGCAAAAAACATTCATTGCTTACAGAATGGGATAGTTGATTGATAAAATTATTGTACTGTAGGAGGAGGTTTACAGCATTCAGAATATGTATGACAGTATTTGAGTTTAAAATTAGTCAGGTAAGTGCTACTCTATGAAAAGAAGATTTTATTTTTTTTCACTGCTGGCAGTATTTTACGTATATAAAGTCTGTCCATTAGAGTTTCATTTACTTGATAGTGTTGTTTGAAAGTTCTTTGAACTTCCCTTACAATTATGGAAATGTGAATTATATATAATAAGAGTTAATAACTTCAAACACTAGACTAAGCAGGTTAAATATTCCACCATAAATGCAATGGAAGAATGTGTGTTAAACATAGTACTAATTAAAAAAATCTAAAGTTACATTAGTTTTTATTCTATTTTCCTTCTGCAGCAGTCAAGTGCTCTTGTATGAGATACTTTAAAGTATCTGAGAAGCTGCAAAATTAGAAACTATCCCAAGGGTGAACATTTTGTGGGCGAAAAACAAAAAATCAGTCATCAGTATAGCACTGCTGTACTTCTGAGAGCGAAATAAGAATGCATTCCCTGTCATACTTGGAATTTTGTTATAAAGAGATCTGTAAGTTGTCTTCTCACAGAATTGATACTTAATTTCCACAGGTTCATATACATGCAGGCCACAGCTGGAGGCAGGATAGTTTTAATATTTTAATCCCACAAAAATCATTTTGCAGCTTCCTGAAATGACTCATTGGTTTGTGATTTTTGCTCTGTGGCCCAAAATGCTTAATGTAAAAGATGTTGAAGGTCAAGGATATGTCATTTTGAGATATTTCTTGATCTAATAACCTAACAACAAATTAACCGCAGTATTTGTGACAGACTTAGTCCTCTTCTCTTGAAATACCTTCAGTCTTTAGTAGTTTTAAACCTTTTTTTGTGTGCTACTTTGTGATGTCATTTAAACATGACACACACAGCATCACAGAAATTGCTTGGTTTTCTTCCAGTACTACAAAAATTAAGTTGCAACCAGTTGATTGTGGTCCAAAATTACAAATGCAATCTAGAAATCCTTAAAAGACCTGATGCATTTCAGAATATTTAGAAGCTGTAACTCAACTCTTAGACTGGCTTTTGCCTAAAACAACATTTTAGCAAAAGCATATTTCTCCCTGAAATCACAGTACTGTAGGTTGCATTCATTTACAGAATACGTTTTTCTGGAAAGGAAAACTGTCACTGGGTTATGAGTTGCTTTATCTCATCTTCAGAACTTGGCTCTTTAGCCAAAATGAGCCCCATTTCCCTTTTTTTTTGTGTGTGTTATATTGTTGTATTTTATTTTCAAAGTTATTTAAAAATAAAAAAGTCTTTTTTGGGATCACTTCTTAAACTTAATGTTTGGGTTTATAAATTAAACTGATTGAATTGATAAGCATTTAATTAAATCTGCAGTATTAAAAACAATATTTTAAGCGTAATTCACCTGTTGCACTGAAAATATAGTAGCAATGGCCGTGCCCCTCCTCAGAAAATGATATTTTACATACCCAGGGTTTCTGTATTATTTTCATGAACTTGAGAGGGGACATAAAATACAATATTGAAAAAGTGCTACAGTAAGTGCAAAATTAACACTAAATGGGAACACAGATGGATCAAATAGCTGGGAAAGCCAAGGAAGAATAATCAGATGAATGATCTTGCAGGTCTGCAGTCTTCACTTTCATTTACTATTAGCACAGACGCCAGCTGATCTAGCCAGCAGTTTCCGCTGATCATTAAGCAAATTTTAAGCTGTAGAAGGGGTCACTTTGAAGTTCTAACCTTAGAAATCATACAGTCTTCATAAATCGAACCAATCCAAGAATACATGATCTATCAGGATGTCTTTGGGGAATTGAATGACTGCATTTAAGACCAAGGATTCATTTAAATTTTGTTAGACAGACATAATGTTAACATTAGGTCTTAAATACACAGTATATGTACATGATGTCAGGAATTTAAAATACTACAGATGTTCATTCATGGATCACAATATCAGGCAATTCAAGTCATCGATGGATTCAATGGCTATTATTATAATGTCTTTTTATTGGTCATTGCAACCCACACCAACAGAAACCCCTCTCTATAATCACTCTAGATTTTCTTTTTATTTGTCCCAAGGGCCATACAAGGCAAGCTGAAGAAGTTAAAAGATGACAAAATCAGAACTTTTTTTGTCATACAGACTAATAACATTTAACACTTAACTTAAGTCAGTTAAGTCAAGAACATGAACTACTGAAAGCATCTCAGAAATAAAAAAATGCAACATTTCAAACTGCAGATATTAAGTGTGTAAGGGGAGAAGCAGCATTTTCAGTGGAAGGATATAGTAAATGCAAAAAAAGAATTTGATTTTCTTATTAAAGTTAATTGTGCACTGTGTAATGTTTTGCACACAGCATAAGTAAAGCATTTCTTAAATCATTCTAACTAAACACTAATTAGTGTTAATAAATATTTTAAAAACTAACATAAAAGCATTGGATTCTAGGTGCAAGGGGAAATATTTAAATATTGAAATTATTTCTTGAAATTCAACAGAATGGATGGACTAAATAAAAAGATACTAGGGCTGTGTGTTATACTGCATATGCAGTAGAATTACACTTCAAAGGTTGAAAACAGAGGGAAAGTATTTTAGGGAACCACCCTTTAGTTTCCACAGGAGCTGTAATAAATATCCTGTTAATCTGTACTCTCACTTCTTAGATTATTTACCAAGTAATTCCTTCTCTGATTTCAGTTCAACTAGGTTTACCCCAAAACTAAGGGAATGATAATAGAATCACTTCTATTAGTCCATAGAAAAAAAGTCAGTTTTATTTGCAGATAGATTAGTAGTCATCAGTATGAAACAATTATATTTTGTGTCTGCCTTTTCCCATTGGACTTTTTTTTTCCTGGAAATATACTACAGTACACAACACTGGACTATTCTGCAATGAATAATCCACTACTGCCCTTATATACTTAAGCAACATAATAAAACAGATAAAAGAAAAAAGTCAATCTGAAATCTTAATTTTAGAGTTGTGTAACAGATTTTGTTGATTTAGTCAAATTGCAACGAAGAACAAAAGCATATCCAATGTTCTAGTTGCTACAGTATACTGTATATTTAGTCTCCAGGACAAAACAGCCAAAGCATGTATTTTTGTTATTATTTTAGACTAGAACTGCAATTCATTGTTACTTTATTTTTCTTGACATTATTTATGTAAATATGATGTGTATTTAAACAAAGTACAAATTCCTTTGAATGTTACACTGTATTAATCTGTGCTTGAATCCCGTAGAATGCCTCTATAATTTGAAAGTTTATTCAGTTGTAGTTAATTGTTTTACTAAAATTATAAAAATATACAAAAATAAGAAACGAAGCATGGAATTCATGCATTTTCACTGCTAACAATATAGACAAGTGCAATGTTCAATGGTCCCATACATTTTAATGGCTTTAGAATTGGGATAGGAAATTTCAGCTCTGACGTCCTTGGTGTGATATTTCCCCCAAGACCAATTACTGAGGTTCACAAGGTTGTTCTATGTGTTCTTGATGACTTTTTAATGAAGCTTCTTAGTAAACAGCTAGCATAATGCTTTCTTGTTTTGTTACCGTCTGTCTTTTCAGTAGTGTATGGGTGGCTCATTTGGGGAACGAGTTACAAATTAAATGATTTTATTTAATCAGAAATTGTGACAAGGTATCCCATGCATATCTATGCTTTTTTTTACTTTTCCCTTTCCTTAGTATTTGAAGAGTCAGTGGGAACATTTTGAGAAATTGCTAACTTGGAACATGTTCAGCATTTGCTAACTGATTCTAACAAGAGCTTTACAAAAATCCAAAATGAATAAAACAGAACTCTCTCCCATAAAAAAATAATTTCTCCTTTTGTCTGAAGTAGTTTAACTATAAAAAATTTAGGTCTGTAGCACATTAATAAGACATTTTGTCCCATCACTGCCAACTCAGCTGGTGTTTAAAATCAAGACAATCAAAAAATAGCCATACAAAGAAACAATATTGTGAATGTAAAAAAGTTATATTTACATACTGTATACAGCTTTTATTTAGAAATTCAACGGTTACAAACATATAAATGTTGTCATTATTGTATTTATAAACAGACTATATTCTATTCATACATTTCTGCACCGTTGATCAAAATCATAGTTTGTGTTGTAATAAATAACTCTAATGAACTGGAAAAAAACAGAAAAAAATATCAATTTTTTACTTTCCTCTTACAAATGTGTTGACAGACATTTTCCATGTTTGGAAAAGGGTAGAGATGAAAAAACTGTAAATATGGATTTGAACATCTGTAGTGATGCTGCAACAGAGATGTGGCATGTTTCAGTACTGTAACCTCAATCACAGAAGACAAATCTACTGTATTTGATCAGCATGTTCCAAAAACATTCAAATCATTATTTGTATATTAGGCTAGGAGGATTAAATTGAACATTGATATAATCAGTGCTATATTCATACATAAATACCATATATATAGCCGAACTGTACTGTACATATTCGTCTTTTTTAACGTAGAACAATCAAAAGTGTTTAGGTAATGACTGTGAATTTACATATTATATTAGAAGTTAATCAAGCCAAGCATTAGTTATGGAATACAATTCTTTTGCATCACAGCTATATAGGAAATGACTACAACTTTCAACTTTCAAGGATATGAAATGAGGGCAGCATGGTACTGCAGTCATTAGCATTGCTGCTTTGCAGCACTGAGATCCTGGGCAATTCCAGACCTGGGATGCTATCTGCATGGGGTTTCTACATTCCGCCCGTGGCGTCCCATACAGGGTGTACCCCACCTTGCGCCGATTGTTTACCAGGATAGGCTCCTGCTTCCCCTTGATCCTGAATTGGATGAAGAGGTTAAAAAATGGATGGATGGATATAAAATGAATGATAAGAAAAGCATCAAGCACCACTTGTACTATTTGAGTTAGAGGGCAGGGACGTCTCAAAGGATGAAAGATTAATGTTGCACTTGTACTGTAAATTGCGGCAATATAAAAACGTTTTTAGTCTTTGTTTTTCTTCACATAAAAAGGAATGTTATTAAAAGTTTTTAGATAAAATACTAGTTGGTAAAACTAAAGCAGTTAACAGATTAACTAAAGCAGTTAATGGATTGCTTGATCAAACCAAAGCAAGAAATAATAAATCCAGCAATTTCTCCAAAGTCTTGTCAAGACTGAACATCAGTTTCCTTTCTCCCAGGGCTGCTACAGGTATATACAGTATATATATATATTTTAACATATCTTAATTTTTTAATTCCTTCCTAAATTTGTGGGGACCTATGACTCAGGAAAATATGTTGAGGCTATTTAAAATAGAGAACCTGAGCTCATATGTTGTATTAAGGTTTTTTAGTGTAATTAAATTAAAATAAGGGTTTCACTCGTGACAGATGGGCTGTTACAGTCAGACATGTTAATACGCCTTCCTCAACACTTTGATCCTGTGGAATCTGAAAAAATCCTATACTGTATGTGCAGTGGCTACCCAAGATCATCTGAATAAGTTTTTCCTTTTGACTGTTGTTATAGCATTAAATTCCAAATAAGACAGCTTGACTTACCCAGCTTCTAATTTGAAGCATTGGATGAAACTACATTCACCATTGTGAAAACTGCTAAAGAAAAAAGCAGGTTTTTTCCTGTCATATTTTCAAATCCTGGGGCAGTGAAATCAAGATTTTGCTGAGTGAAATGACAGTAACTGCCAAAAATAAGTGGTATCTTTGGGATTCTTCAAGACAAAACCTGATTCGATAGGTTAATCTTTTTGCACATTAACTCAGTATTATGATCATTGTCATTCTTAATTGTATTTGTAGAGTACTGTTTATCCCAAAATGTTTCACTTATCGGGGGGACAAATGAGGCTGTTACAGAAGTGCATCACCTACTGTATCTAGGTGATAAGTGGCAGTCAGTCCAGAAAAGGCAAAAAAGTCAGCAATTGCTTAACCAACTAAAATATTATACGAATTTCATGATGACCATATTATGAAACCTCAAAATGGAAATTAGCATGGACACAAGTTATAAAGACTACTAATTGAAACAATACCTTGGGATTTTATTGACCAAGTAGTCAGATCTCTGAATTCTGGTACAGGCTTTTTATTCTCCTCTATGAAATGTTTCACCTCTGTTCTGACAACTAACATGACTGACATCGCTGTCAGTTTTCAAAGATTTGCTGCACAATGCATGTTGATGTATAATGCAGTGTGACATGACTGGTTGGTCTGCATTTTGTTCATTGATGTTTTGTTGTTCAAGTGCCACCAAGTTGTTCTTTTTACCCATCATTGTCAGGGCCCCATCAGTCATTAAGCCTGCTAACATTTTCTGCAGTAAACAATGCTGTTTCTGTACCTCTGAATGGCATTAAAAATTTCATTCTTTGCTGCTCTGCCATGAATTGTAGATAAGCTGAGCAGTTATTCAGATACAGTATGACAAAGCTTTCATTAATGGCTCTCATAAAAATAACAAGCTGCTCACCATCTACTGAATCTCTAGTCTTATAAACAGTGATTGAATATGAAAAAAAAAGCTGTACTGTACCTCTCTCGATGAGCAGCTCATTTAGAGAGGTCAAAAATAGTCAGCAACTGTGCTTGGCTGATATTGTTAAAAATATCTTTCTTATGGGAACACATGATCTCAGCAACTTTCATCGTGCATTATCAAAGTTTCCCTTAGAGAATGGTGGTGTTCACTGTCACTGTCAACATTCCTTTTTTCAGTCTGAGACAACTTCATGCCAGAATCATTCATTTCTGCTGATTCTTTTTCCAGTTGAAATCAAATGCCTGTCATTGGGTCATGGTTTCTACCTTTGCCTTTGAGACCATACGACATTTTCAAACGCACACCACTGCATTATGCAGCATATTTATATTGATATATCAGTAAAGGCCAACATCTCTTAAGCTGTCATCTAGTAGACAGATATTGTCACTGCATATAACTATTATACATTATGTTGAAACACTATAATAGCTCTTACTGCAATTAACCTGCCATGGTTGGGCTTGATTAAATTACTTTTGTAGAATTATGGGGGACTCAGATTGTAGAACTGTTATGGACACAGGTGGTCTTTGGGCTGTGATTCAGAGACTCCTGGGCTAGAAAATGGAAACACTGCTTCCACCTTTACAAGTGTTACACAATACAACAATCTGAATTGTAAGGCTTTACTCGGTTTATTATTTAATGCACATTAGTTTAGAAATGTATTTTTTTTCATTAATTCTTAAAAGCTATTATGCAGAAAGGGTTTAACTTGCACAGGAAAAGTTTTTTGTTTATTGATTAAGTCAATCTTGAAGATAAAGTGAAAATTCTGTTTCATTAAACAACCACTGGGAGGCCTGCAGGGAGATTCTTCCCACAGTCCATAAACTGTCTAGGTTAATTGACATCTTTAATTTGTCCTCCATGTATTCATGTGTGAATGGTTGATGGACTGGCATCTCATGCAGGGTGTACCTATCTTTGCACCCACTGGTTAGACTGTGGTTCACCATGACCTTTAGACCAAACAGCTATTGAAAATGAATGGATGTTGAACCCTTTACTCTACAACATATTTAGAATTAGAATTCATAAAACTTATTTAATCTTACTTTAAATTAATTGTCTGCTTCAATAGGTATAATATATTAAAGATGGACTTCATTAATTAAATGTTGGTGTACAGTTTCCCTTCTTTTTCTAGAGAATGTATCCTAAATTGCAAGAATTACTGAATTAAGAGCTGGAATTGAAAATTACCTTCAGATTTGCTTTATTATTACAGAAAGGAAGACATCCAAACTAGACTTTAATTTTTATTAATGTCAGTAATAGCTTACATGGGCTTTTCAGATGTAATACTGCAGCCCTCAGATTTAATTAGATTTTACTAGACTGTCATTAATGTCTTGCCTTGGATTAATTCACCACAGAGTACTCAGTAGTCCATTAGGTCTTATTTAGAATTGATCAGATAACTAAAGGAAGATCTTTATTGTCAGCTATATCCTTTTGAAAAATGTTTATTAAAAAATTGTTGGAGGAAATGCTCTTAAGAGAAAAAAGATAACACTGGATCTTTTTTGTTAAAATTATTTTGATAAGGAAAACTTTCAAGAAGAAAATTACAACGTGAAACAAAGATCAGAGATTTAATTTAAAGTTTTTTTCTCTTTTTAATACTTTGCAAGGTGAAATGTTAAAATCTAACATTAATTATTGTTCAGCAAGCATTATAACCTTAATAATTCTGACTCATTTGCCTAAAACTGAAAATTAAGCATGAAAGTTTACCTCCATTTCTGAACTCATCTAACCTGCTTTCCATGCATTTTGCATTAAACTAAAGTTTTCTTTCAGTTCAAAAGTTCAGTAGGAGTTTTTCCCAGTACTAAGGATACGTTTCATCTTTATATTATCACTTGTTTCTGTATTAGGGTAACAAATGTACAGATGTGGCCATTCAAAATGCGCGGTAAAACCCCGTACCGTGGGAATTGAGCTACAGGCTACCGCGGTACGTGATTCACTTCTCCAAAATGATCGACAGGTGGCACTTGTGGTGCATTTTTTGTTAGTGAAAGGATTGCTTTATTTAATCTCTGTACTGTGCATGTTTAAATCTGCTTCATATGGAATTTTTTTGGTAGCTGAGCATAAAAATAACAGGAGCATAGCGTCTCCGAATACATGATATTAATTTGGAAATATAAATATTTTATACAAACTGTATATGAGTGTGTTACGACCCCAAGTGTCTAGGGGTAAAGGGGTGTAACATTTAGGATAATTCTTTTGGAAGCAGGGGGGTTTTGGTGAGGGACTAGGAAGCGTGATAAGGGTAAGGAACTAAAGTGTACCCCAACAACCTAAACTAACCTTATATACAAAAGTTCACACACAAACACAAGTGAACCAGGAATACAAATAAAGGAAAACAAGAGTAATCAACAGGAGCAGGGTACAAAAGAACACAAAAGTTGAACATGTAACACTGGGGCAAGGTAATGACAAAACAAGGATGAACACACAAACAAACGAAAGTACAAAGAAACTAACAAAACAACAAAGCCGAAGCTATACGAAAATACACACACAAAGCAAAACAAACCAACAAACGTAGCCGAAGCAATAACCAGAAGCGAAGTGAAAACCAAACAGGACCGAAGTCAAACAAAAGGCCTCTCCTTGCTGAAAACCTCCATGTTATATAGTGAACAAAATGTGTTCTGATTGGCTGAGAGTTAATTGACGATGACGTCATACTGAAAGTTTGGTGTGATGGTGGGCCAATGGGGAAGGGAGAACAATCAAGGGTCAGCAGTGTGGACATAACAGAAAAAACACACACACAGAACACACACTGGGACGTAACAGGCTGGTAGTGGTAGTTTAAATAAAGAATATACAGCAGTATCCCACTTTCTTCATAAACATTTTATGCATCAAAGTCTTTAACTTGATCACTTACTGTGGTTATTTAGGAAACATTTTGGCGTGCTCATTCTGACAATAGTAAGTTTATATACTTTATAAAAAGCTATAATGTTTAAACTTGCATTCGTTATCACAGTAAAAAAACATATACTTTTTAGAATCCGCTTAGGGAATATAATATGGAATCGCATATCTAAAGAAATTAATAATTAAATTAATTTAAGGATCTAAATATAATATATTTACAGTATACAGTATGGCTCAAAGTATTACCATAGTCCACTTTCTTTTTTAAATTGTATTTTGTTTGGGGTGATTTGTCACTGTTTTCACAACCTTCACTTTCTTATTAAAACGCCTATTTTTGAGACAGGGTGTTCCAGACCGCTCTTTAATTTGTGAAACTCCCTCTGTATTTCCTGTTTTCACACAGAAAAGAATAAAGTACATATGCAAATCTTTTCACAGGCAGAAAGATGTTCTGTGCTCAATAGCTCTTTCACCATAGTACGCATTATGTTACATTTCTAAGCATCAGTCAAAGCATTTTGAAGTCTGTCAAAATCGTAAAAAAAAGTAACCAAATAGTGAGGTGAAACTGCTCCCTGTCATGGATAAAAAGGTTAGAAAATAGAGACTGGTAGATTTACAGTTGTAAAAACGTTCCAATTTTAATGTGATACGGAAGATATTAATAATATTAATGAATGACCTTGGTCAATCTGTAAGCTGAAAAGGTATAGAGGAGACACGTTGAGTCTTTTCTATTCAGCTGGGAATTAACCTTTACGTATTGCATTGCAGCAAATTTCTGTAGCGCAGCTCTGCACTTCTTTAACAAACATTTTATTTGTCACAAGGGCTAGGAGTGTTACACCCTGCTGTGTTTGTTATATAGAATAGACAGATTTGCTTGGGGGATGGGGATGAGATTTTCAATAGCATGCCCTCTCTTGTCATTGTCGCACTTTAACATAAGGCAATCAGCAATCAAATGTCCTGTTTTTTTTAAACACTCTTTTTTCCGTACTGTAGTTTTAAAACTTGAGCAATGACGTGCCACATGCATACAGCGTGATGCTGTATGGTCTTAAAGCCACTACAGTACAGGTTGTGGGAAATGCATTTATTTGTACTGTATCAAAGTGTACAGGTACCTCGGTCACAGCACCCTACATTACAAACTATGAGCATTTAATTGTTTATTGCAAAATAGACAATGGTGCTGCTGCACCCACTGGGCTTTGATCTTTGGGTCACCTCATGCTTCGACTATTTTGCAGAGAATTATCTAAAGAAATTATCTAGCCATTGTAAAAGGTTGCAACTGCAGCAGCCACAAATAAATAAAAAAATTTTTTTGAAGAATTTGCTACCAATACATTTCTGAGTGCTGTTAACAGTATTAATTTATTGATATAGATATATGTATTTAGCTGGTTGTATCAGGGTATTAATTTTACATATCACAGTATTTAAATGTTCAATTCACATTCATGTTCTCATAGCGGGGTTAAGCTCTTAAAATCATGCAATGTCTAAGTTAGGCAGGGACATGTCATTGTTTCTAATTTTTGATTTTCCTTAAAAAATGTTTTAAAAATCAGTTTGCCACTTTCACCTTGCTGTAACTATAGTGGGAATGTAGCATATTTGGGGGCTTGTTCAGGGTATGTGATTTGTTTTGTTGGGCCAATATTTTTACCTTGGTTCACGCATGCTGCACTTGGGGTTGTTAATAATATGACTTATTATAATTGTTAAACATTGTTTGTATTACGGGTAATTGTGGTGTCCATCATGGCATTCTGTTTAGAGCATTTTACTCTGCGCCTGACTTTGGAGCAGTTTGACAAATGTTGCAAGGCAGATGTTTTATCGATAGCGGGTTTTAGCCTCGGTTTACTGGGGATGTATCAGATACACCCCCACACCCTAGACAGACAAAGGTGACAAAGGTGATAAAAACACATTCAAAAGGGTGCAGTGTGTTAACATAAACTCTAACAGAGCCACTTGTGAGAGCAAGGTTATTTTCTGATCAATTATATGAGAGCTACAGTACAGTCAGATAGATTTTAACATTAGCAACATCAAATTCAGGTGTCAAATTCACCTACAGTACTTTGAGCAGTACACAACTGCTGAAAAGATACACTTTTATCTCGTGCAAACTCATCAAAAGCTTATTTTTTATCATTCTGAAACTTGGATGATATGCCTCACGGACTCATTCATAGTATAATCAAAATAACCTCCCAGCCGCCGGGTCTCACCTCCCACTCCTCCACACACGCAAATCCTATAAAGTCAGATCCACAGATACAGCATACTGAAATACTACCGCACATAGCAATGAGTTTGGTGTGCTTCCTTAACCATTTCTGACAAATATTATGTATCAGTGAAGTATACCCAAACAAATTCTGAACCCTAACCCTAACCTAGTGCAAACCGTTAGCTAGCGTTAGGGTTAGGATTCCTACAAGACTTAGACACTTTATGATGGCATGGCAGTGTATTAGGACAGAAATGGTGTTGAGGAAAAGTGTTATTTCAATTTTATCTTCAGAATTTTTTTCTTCCGTATCAAGCAGCTCGACATTGTTCAAAAAGGGAGTGTTGCTTAAGATGCCTTAAAGGCAAATGTTTGAACAAACTGATAATGCATTTCAAATTCTTACCTTTGACATTGAATACACATGGATATAAACAAAGAAAGCCCAGAAGTCTGGGGTTTTCCTGACTCATCCCCCTCTTTATCCTGAAACCATGCTCATTGAGATCACCATCCACCACAACATTTTCAAGATGTAGAATACATCTCCAAAAATAGAATTATACCCTTGTTGGATTGTTCTCTTTAGTTGCATGTACTTGTTTTACCATTTCTGACAAATATTTTGTTTAATTGAAGAATGAGTTGAAGGTTGAATTAATTATTTGAACACATTCTGAACCCTAACCCTAACGTAGTGAAACCGTTAGCTAGGGTAAGGGTTAGGATTCCTGCAGATCTGCTTGGTGATAAAAATACTTTGGAGTTCTGAGGGTTTGTGCTTTGATTTTCTCTCATGTTTGAAGTGTATGTTTTTGTAACATCCATGAATATCACAATGCATTTTTGCATCTTTTCTTTATCATGCAAGCAAATCTCCTATATGATGCATGCTACACAACAGGACCTGCATTTTAATATACAGTATATAACAATACAGATACTGTATATTCTGAAATATTGCTTGCTCAAATAGTCATAATTGTTACTGGTACAGTTATATTTTAATTGGTCAATATTACAGTTAAAATGATCTATTGATTGAATTATGCAGAGTACCTGCATACTGTACATTTATCTGCAAATCTACAGATGTTTATAGAGCGAATAAATGTATCATATCTGGTAACAATTTAGATTAGGGGTAGCAAATGTAATTTATAAATTATGTATAACCATCAATATATAAACATTATATTATTATAGTGTTCATAAACTAGTAATAAGTGATCTCTGTTAATGCCTTTTGTTGTTTCTTATTCAGAAATCTGCAAGCAAGACCTTGTTTTCACCAAAGTCTGTACTATTGGTCACTTGAGGATGTGTCACACTGTAAACTAAACAACTTGCTAATGACATTTTCAAGAACTAATTTCCTTTGGTGAGACAGTGCCCATATAATGAGGTAATCTCTCTCACCCAGGGATAAATAGAGTTTAAACTGCCTTTTTTAGTTTATTGCTTCCCACAGCAACCTTTACAAGGTAGTCATTTGAAGGTGCATACAGCACGCATGCCGAGTCTCTACAGACTTTTTTAAATTAAAATCCTTTATGACACTTTTTGTGGTTGGCAAATTTATTTAATTGTACTGTAAAAGTTGCCAAAAGGAGGGACTTAATGTGTCATTCATAAGCACTTATCAAGAGCCAGTGCAGGACACATAAGAACACAGGACTGATGCTAAAAATGACCAAAAAATAGGTTCCTGAACTTTTCATGCACAAACTGTATATTTCAAAGAAATATAATGACATCCTCAATAAAAGCATTTTTTCTCCTAACTCTGATGTACTGTAACAACCGTGATATACTAGTTGCTAAATACTATACATGAAATCATATAAAGTGCATTCCTTCTAATGCACAGTTCATTATAACTCAGCATTTCTTGCTTTCCATCTTAGTGATATAATGAGGGCAGACTGCTACAGTGGTGTCTTATAAAATGTGTCTCACATTCAAATTTCTGGTCAATCATTAAATTGTCTATCACACTTGCCACTTAACACCTTCTGTTTTAGACAGTTTTGACTGGAAATTTAGTGGGAAGAGGAAATCAGTCTAAGCATCCTCTGCAAAATTAGGATTCCAACTAAACCATCTGGCTGGGACATTTTTATATGATGAGTGTTACGATAATAATGCTAACCAGAACTGTCAAACTGAAAAAGAGTCTCTGAAAAGTCTATTTTTGTTTGTTTTTTACAAAAATTTACAGGTTTATACAGTATATATTCATTACTGTATATATATATTCATTAATCTCAGTGATTAAACTGAGATGTTCACAGTTATTCATAAATGTTACACATGATGGACATAATCAGGTAGTTTGACTGATAAGAAGAAAAGATTGTCATTCAGCAATCTTTACTTCAAATCAATCATAATCTTCAAAAACATGCTCACAGCAGTATAAGGTAAGCTTTACAAGAGTAGTCAATATGACGTGTTGTAGTAGTTAATTCATCTCATGGACCAAATTAGATCCAATCTAATTGATTCATTGTCAGGTGCTCCTCATCATTAACGTCAATCACTTACTATTAACTTACTATTAACTTAAAAGCAAAGTTTACCTATAGAAAAAATGCTAGACAGTTTTAAGAAAATATGGACTGCAATTATTAAAGTACTGTATATGAGATTTTATGGTTCACAAACATTTAATCAGTTTATTACAATATCGTGACTTTTATTTAGTGCTCCCGAACATATTAATGTCTCTGCCTTTATTTCCTTAAAAATATTAACTTCAATCATCAGTAATCATTCTGTACTATATGTGGGAAAACAAAGGTTTGTTCAATTAGTATGCATCATGCAGACACCATTGTAATAACTTCAGTCATAACAAACAACCAAGCAATTATAAGAAACAATTATTGAAGAGTAAAGTATCTCTAAAACATTTTTCATAAAATAAATTACAAAATTAGGTGCATGATATTCATGTACTCTAAGTTTAATTCATACTTAAATTAAAACTACAGTAAATAATTAACAAGAATAATACTGTTAAATCCTCTATTCATTACTTCAGATTATTTTCAGATATTCTGTTCTAAAGCTGTTTATTTCTATGTTTACTCTTTAAGTCTCCTTTTGAAGACTTGTCATAGCTTTTTATGTTAATCTATAGTGCACATGAAGGGGTGTTTTTCTACAGTCTTAATGTGTCCAGGTCCATTTGGAAACATAAAACTAAGAACACTTTACTGTAGTATTTAGAACACCTTTGGTAATAGGATTGCACCAAAGGTTTGATTCTCATACTGTATACTTCATTGCAGTACCTGCATTGACATCTGAACCCTTGATACGTTTTAAATGTATCCAGAGTAGAGCCTTAATCACTAGTCCAATAAGCAAAATAACAGTACATGTTTATTCATATTATTCAACATGAACTTTCCCGCTCTAAAAAAATAAATGTATACTCTTCTGCAAATAAACACAGAATATAAATCTTAAAGACTTGATAAAGGCCAAACTTTGTTCCAAGGATTCTGTTCTTTTGCATGAGCTCAATTTTCAAGCTTCAGTCAACTTGGTTTAACATTACATTAACACTAGCAGTTTTTTTTTCATAAAACCATGAAATGTGTTTGTTCTCCATTTTACTTAAGAAAAATGGAGCAGAGAAAATGGGAATGTGGTTGTATGCTTCAAGACCTCCTCAGTTGTCATTGCTCCTTTAAAAAAATCTGCTTTCCTTAGAATTAAAAAGTCCTAGTGTGATCTTGTTTTATTTGTAATGGGCACACATGATTTTATAGCTTCATCACAGATAAATTGTACATTAGGAGAACAGACTCCCATCTGGATTATGAGGACATAATTACTTCAAGGAAGAGCAATGCATACCACATGTGCAGGCAATGACCTTAAGAAAAATATGAACCCATTTCTGTGAAGGTATGTATTAATCTCACTCTTGTGCATGCTCTTTTGTACTGGGGGTCAGTAGAAAATACAGTGGTGATATGCTCTATTCACTCTAAGCAGTGATATAATTCACTCTGCTATAATACAGCATACTGTACAGTAATTAGTTGATTCACTAAATTTTTCCATTCACAGACATGCTGTAAACAATCAAATTACTATTATTATAATTCCTGCACACTTTTTCTGTATGCCAGCAAATGTTCTTTCAAAACTATTTGAACAGGTGCATCATAGCAAATGAAATTGCTTACTAAGGTGCTCTTAAAAATGGAGTTGAATGTGAAGAGTTTTATTTCAGACTGTTTCAAGAAAGCCTGCATCCACTGTCTGTTTCAAAACTGGACTCTGTCTCTTTACTGGTGGATTTCCAGAGCCAATGCACCTGTAAAAATGCTGTATACTGTATGCATAGATTTTCAGCACCTTTCAGACAGAATCAGGTTTCTCCATTTCTCCTTGTACAGCATAGCTTATTGACTAAACCAAAGGTAGTCAGAATAAAATTTATTCTGTGAAATGTTACATTTGTTTGGTTTATGGAAGCTTGTGATGGCAAAAGAAGAAACAGTACAGTACTGTATGTGCATATATTTGTGAGAGGTTACCGAAATTATACATACCCCGTATTCTTATAGACTTCTGATTTCATAATAAAGCTCACTGAATTCTCCGATATAATTTTTCCTTTAAATTGAGCATTAAACTAAAACCAAAATGTTTTTTTGAGAATGTAAATTTTAAGGCTCAGTGTTTCAGGCTACAGTATGTCACAACACCGATGAACTTGCAGTATGAATGTAGTTTTCCGTATTATCGATGACTATAAAATAAACTTTCTCCATTTCAACTTGATAAAAAGGCCTGATAAAAACAAAAGAACAAAAAGGGATGTATAAATACTGTACAATACAATAGTGGTACTCTTAATAACAATGACCATTGTCTTGTCTTGATAGACTGTTATGTACTTCATAAGATGCTGTAATCCATTACTTACAAACCTAAATGGGTGCACTCTTACTCACGTTCCTGTCTCTTGCAGTTTAGCTTTGCTCTCACAAAGCAGACAGCTTGAGTTATCACAATGACAGTGGCTAAATAAGGAATGCCATATTTGCCACCCTTGCAGTATCCCCAATCTGTACAGTAATGGCTTTTTTAGAATAGAGGTTTAATGTGACCTCTGTCTCAGACAGCACAGTAAAACACTCAGCGATATTGTGGTAGCAGTATAACAAGCAATAGAGCAGTGTGATAATGCATGTCACTAGGTATGATTTATAAGAGAAAAGCAAATTAAATACATGAGAAAAAATGTAAAAACTATAGATTATGACATAAATGCAAAACAAATTAATTTGAATAATTTAAACCATGTGTACAAAAATAAAAACATTTATTTTTTCCTTCAACTGTATTATCAAAACTTAATTATATTATCGCATTCAATATGTTTATTTGAAGTACTAAATGACTTTAATTGATTTATCTTGTCCTTTTTAGAAAATAATCCCACCCTTCATAGAACATTACTGCTCCATTACATGGTTCAAAGGGTTTGTTATCCTTAGTGAAAAGACAGATTGTCTGGAGGTTAAATTTGTTGGCAAGACAGTCATTAGCCTGTTAGAGTAAGAGTTGGCATAGCTATTTTTTAGCTTGAGGAAAGGGAAAAGGCCTTTTCTGATATTATGAACACTTATTTGGCTCCAGACACCACTTGTCACAGCCATAATAAGATGTGGTTGTTAGTGTTAATTTCTCACCTTTGACCTTAAATCTGATATTATGTACTGTAGATCAGCATATAATACTATACCACTCATTCTGTAGACCCAAAGTAATTGTACAAGGATAACAACAAAGAATACTAGGCATGTAAATACTGTAGCTCTTTAATTATGCAAAATAATCACCCTAAGGAAATTAAAATGTATGCCTTGTATAATTGCATATTTTTCCTTGTAAACAGCTGCACATGATGGTTTGCTTTCTTTTGAAGTTTGCTTGGTGTTTAAAATATTAAACATTTCATGAAATATTCAAATTATGCACTGTGTACTTTTTCTGTTTTTCCCCTCTTTTCATGTGGAAAAAACTATTATTATTTACATGCAAACTTGGACGTATTATAAATTCATTCAGTTTAACAAATCTTTGAAAGCATTTTCTCTTCATTCTTCTTATTGTGTGTCTGAAATTCCTTGGCAATCTTCGTCCACTACCAAGTAAATTCACTCAAATTCAATCCAATCCTTTGTTGGATTTCCAATGATTAATAGATTTTCTTAAGCTCCACTTAGTAGAACTACTTAATTAGCGGTTAAGGAAGGATAAATTGTCTGAAATTTTTACTCAATATATATATATATTGCATTGAAATTTCTTACCTTTTTATTTTGACTTGTTATAGGCAGTACACCCACATCTTCCCTACTATGTTTTTTTTTTTCACACAGGCAATGAACAGTAGGGTGAATGATGATGATTCAATGGGGCAAAATGGCATGATCTTGACAACTTGCTTGTAAGTTGATGCCCTCTAGTGGAAGTCAGTTGGATAATGGAGATGACCTTTGTTTTTTGCACTTCTCCTGAAATTCTGTTGCATTTCTTCAGGCTAAATCTTGTTTTAAAATATAGCAGGAGTAAATCCAGAATCCTACATAGCTATTATACTCATTCTCATAGAATACTAATATGCTGGTGGTAAAGTCAACACAAATATGCTGGTGGTAAAGTCAACACAAATTACAAAGTCATTTGTGTTGACTACCACCAGCATTCCTGAATATATCAGTTTTAAAACAAAGCACAAGCTGGGGTTTCAAGCCGGCTGCATCAGATGCAAATACAGTGTGCCAGATGCAAATACACCAGTGTGGCTATGGGACTACACTTTGGGTTTAACAATTGGGTTAAACAATTCAACTGTATTTGGAACAAATAGAATTTCAATGAATTTATAAGGTGCAATGTATCAGCTACCTCTATATTTAGCTAGACTACTGGTATCAAGTGCCTATATTCAGTATATGGCTCTACTGATTAAGATGACTACTGGTACTAATTCTAAGATGGCTCTTTAGATTAAATTGGGAGATGTGTATCTTTGTTTACAATTAGAACCAGTGTGGAATATTACAAATATTTCATTATTGAAATGCGAGTCACAGATTAATGTGACTTTTAAGCTTGGTTTAAATGAATAAAATTGTAGCATTCAGTATCTGTTTGCACCATCTTTGTCTAATAATTGTAGTTTTGTTCAGATAAAAAAAGGTTCTGGCATGGGGAGAATGTCTCAAGAGACTGAGATCTGTCTTCAGATTGTCCTTCACAGAACATATCTGTAACTATGCCTGGTGAAAAGGATTCTTCATCCTTGTCAAGGCTAATGTAAACACAAGCAGTGGTGTAATACTAACAGAAGGATTAATACAGAGGCAGAAAACAGCATGCTGATTTAATGCCATATGGGAATGATTGTTATTCATATGCTCTATGACGCCAGTACTAAGAAACTGTAATAACAAAAGGTTACATCTTCTAACTTCCTACAACAAAAACAATAATAATCTCTTTCTAGTCAGGTGTAGTCAGCTTCTCTCGCAGTTGCACATCTACATACAGTATGTTGATGGTACTGATGATGTATTGTTGATTTAGTAAATTTTCATTTCAGCAGCCCTGCAAACTCTGAATCTCAAAATCAGATTGTATATATCAACTATTATTGTTTGTTATACTATATTATTATGCCTAAGTGAACACCAATATGCTTAAATATTATTGATCTACTGTATATACAACTGTTACTGTTAGCACAAACAAATCATAATATCAATAAGGGTCAAAGTAAATGAACTTCAGTTTTCAGCGAATTCTTAGCAGTACTGTACTGTATATTGTTTGAAACACCTTATTTCTAAACAGAAACAACGAGGAGAAATGTAGCTTACACTTTTTAAGAAACTATACAAATCTTTTTGTACAGTATGTTTCAGCAGTAGAAATATAATCTTGTGATTCAAAAATGGATATTTAATCCGATGCTGTTGAATATGCCCACTACGCTCTTGTGAGTGTGCCCGTGATTCATGTGCTAATTGTAAGGATGCTTTTGGGAATATAGCGGAGAGGCACTGTACTTCCTGATTAATGTCAGCGAGGAGACTCAGTGGTGCTCAGTGGATAGCAGTTAAGCATCAAATCCCAGCTGAGAAAATAGTTCCATTATCTCCCAGCTGCATAGACAACCCATAAGGGCCTGTTCTGCTTGGTTGATCGGTGCGGTGAAAGCAGTGACTCGCTGAGAGAGTGATCGTCTGCTTGTTTTGCTCTGAATTGGAGGAGAAAACCGATGTATTTTTGTAAGTACTGTACGTCTTCTGTACTTCCTAGTGGTGGTTTGTACCATGTGAACCCAGCTTTGCAAACTGTGTGATTATCCTTTTTTATTGTGTGGAGGAAAGGAGGCTCGTGTAGATCTTGTGAGTAAGATACTGTATGTTTATGATTGCCGATGTTGTTTACTGACTTGCCTACAGATGTACAGTAATTGGTTTTAAGTAGGAATACGAGTCGCGAGTCGCGTTATTTTTGCGGCAGGTTGTGTTGCGCCGACTTTTTGAACATGACACAATTTAAATTACACTTTATTCAGATGACAAAGGAGCTCAGTCAACGTTGTGGTCAAACCTTCCAAACTGGAAACAGTTGTAGTTAAAAAAAATAGTAAGGATTTTTATGATAACAGAAAGCAGTGGTGAGCTGTTTTCGGATAAGATTATTAACCAAGCTTAATTTTATAACGCTATTTTCAAGGTAGTGTCTAAAAACTTGTTTGCACTATAGTTTAAGCGTGCCGTGCTGTTAATTGATGTTTATTAAATGCAATTTCGCTAACTTGATCTGAGCTGTGAATGCTCAGCTCAAAAGAACGCAAACTTTTCTGAAGCATAGATATGGGTAACCCTGGTGTTCCTGGTATTGTGCTAAGAAAGACGGAGAAACTTAATCGCCTTTCATTTTAATTGCCAGGTGAGAAACACTCGATTAAAGATCGACACCGACTCTTAGGATTCTTGTACTTTAACATCTTATTTAATGCATATTATTGAGCAACCATGCTTTATAAAGAAAGTGCCATGTGATCATCCGTACTGATGCTCTCGGGATTCCCCAGTGTACGTGTGAGTGATTTATTTTGTAAATGCGTTCAGAAGGAGGGGGATACAGTATCATTTCATGTACATAAGATCTTCGCAGTTTTTTTTTAAAAGACCTTTCTGCAACCAGTAAACTATAACAGCTGTGCTGAACTACATCCGTGCAGATGTTTGTTAATCCATGCTTTGACTGGCTCTATCAGATAATCTTTGTGGATTATATTTAAATATAGTTGACCACAAGACCTGTCAGAGTCCAAGTCCTGTCACTTCTACCCCTATTGATGCTGGTTTGTTAGGTGCTGAGTGCAAAAAGTTAAATAAATGATACACCCTATAAATTGGTTTTCTCTTCTCCGAAACGTAAATATCACCTTAGATTTCACAACAATTTCTCGACTGTCAGTTTCCTTTAAATTTAGAGTTTGCAAGAGGAAAAAAACAACAAGATTTGGTTGTAAAATGTGGTAATGTTAATAAAAGCCTGCAAATCTGGCCCAGTAGGGCTGCCAGTCTTTATCCAACAGTAAACAACAGAGGGTAGGAATTATCAAAAGCATAGCATCTGTCCTATGGTTTTCCACCCTGACTTGCCATGTTATTTGATCCAGAGGGTCAGAATGGCAGATGTGCACCGTACAGTTGTGCTAGATGTTCGTAAGAACGATGTTAACCCCACTGCACTCTGTTGTGTGGTTACATTATTATTACTATTATTATTTCACTTGAAGTTTGTTATAAGGGTCAGATAGATTACGTCATTATTCAGATGTTTTATTTTTGCTTTTATTAACTATCCCTTTTCAGTTCAAATGAAGCTTTCTCATTAGACCTTAATCAACAAGTCAGGATCTCGAATACCCTATGAATGTTAAAAACCTCCTGATCCCATAATATAGTAATCTGAATGCGTCCCATGGACATAAAAACATATGAAACACAACAAAACACGTTACATTTAGTAGCTCATCTTGTGTGTTCAGGAGGGATACATTTTGAGAGACAATATATTTAATAAGGAATTTCCTGCTTTTTCTATAATGTCTATTTATATAATTTCATGCAGCTATGAATATTTCATACAATTAGAATTATTAAAAGTCAGTGTAACAGAAATATGCATAAGTGGCCTTATTAGAGCCACGCCATGCATCTGTGATGTTAATTTATTTTAGCCTCATTGAACGTGGCAGTGCAATTATTGCAAAATGAGTTTCTTAATTAACCCACCTGTTTTCCTTTTGTTATAATGGAAGAACAATATCAGTCCTTGCAGTTTTCTTGTGTAACTTTTGCAGGTGTTCATAGTTAATTGTACCTGTACTACTTTATTTCACAAAAGCAAAGATGTCATTAAATATTGTAAACCTATAACCCCTGGATTACTTTTAACATAGTTTAATGGTCTATGGTAAATGTTGGTATATCAGTGGAAATGATAACTCCTATTAAGCAAATACAAAAGTGTTTGGGAAGCTGTTGTGTGTACAGTGGTGCCATGTTAGGGTCTATCAAGGATGACTTGTGTATACCACCACTCTTATCTTATCACATGGAAGAACTTTCCTTACCCTCAACTCTTTCTCTTTGTTAAATTGTACTGTTGGTCTCCCTAGAAGGAGAAGGCATCAGAATGAAACTTCAGCAGGGGTAGTATGCTCAACAGTTACTAGACATGGCAGTATGGTCACTGTTGCAAAACAAATTCGGCAAAGCCTGGGCAGTACAAGCTGGTGTCAGGGGAGAACTCAGTGTCAGCAGGTAGATCTTCCGGTAGTCTGAGATGGTTTTGAATAACTCTGTGTCATTGCTGCTTTCATTGAGTTAGCCATCAAGGAGCCTTTAGTTTGCAGTTAAGTAATTATGGAGGTCAAGAAGTCAACATAACATTAATTTCTGTCTTGAGTTTGATTTGGACTTCTCAGAATAATATGACCATTGCATTGCACATAAAGCAGAGTTAAATCCATGCAATGGTTTCTGTGTTTAACACATAGTGGTCTGCATGGCCTCTTTACTCTTGCTGTTTTTATCCTGATAGTAGAAGTCAGAGTAATCCATTTCATAGGAACATAGAAAACACTACAATGCTGTGGTCGTACACCCTGTCAAAAGTGATGTAGTGTAAAAGTGACATTTAAAAGAATCCAGGCCAGTAACTTTTTGAGACATGGCATAAAAATTTCATTGGATAGCTTCTATTAAAACTAGTGAAAATAATATGTCACCACTGATATTTTTTCAGAAAAGTCAGTACTGTATGTGACCTCAGAGGTGACATTTTCAAAGGTAAATTTGAGCAATACTGTATATTAAATGTTACAAATGTTACTGACCACATTTTGGTCAGTTAGGAAATAAATAAATTCCCTATATACAACTATCTATATTTATAACAACATTGAAACTTTAGCAGCAAGTGAATACTATATGAAAACGGTAGTACAGTATGATATCTTTGAGCACAAAGTAAGAGTCAGCCAGCACACTTGATACAGTGTTTTGCTAGTTACAAAATGTCTGGAGCTCAGTCCCTGCTGCTCTATCCACATTAACGTGTTACGTGGGCTAAGTTATGTCCTCTTCAGGCCACTTCAGCAGGATTAAGATAATAAATCATAGATTATTGTTGACTACAAATACTGAAATTAAATTCAGGAAATTACCAAATCTCTCTCATAATAATAGAGTCATGTCACCTTTATGTCCCCCTTTCTCAATGTGTTTTTGCTAATAAAAAAGCTACCAGTATTCCTTGGCTAACACTTGTATTGTGGCACATCACCAGAAAGCACCTCTGTGGTAAGCCTCTGTGGGTGTCACCAGTGAAAACTGTGAACTAAGTACAGTAGATGGAAGGATCTCCCAAATTAGCTTACTTTTATTTTTATCTTCAAGAACAAGGACTGATCCAATTTTAGTTACAGAACCTTTCCTGTGAAATCTGACGTAAATCTCCTATATGCAGTATGTTCAGTGTATTATCTTTTTCGCATTACCTTTTATTGTCGGTACTTTGCTGCTGTTAAGATGAGTGGCCTGTTTTATTTTTGACAAAAGTACATACTGCTCATACTGTTCTGTTCTGTGCTGCAGAGCATACTTTTACTTGTTTTCAGCTGAAAAGCCATATGGCTGAAGGCTGAAAAGTAATATGGAAATATGTAATTGTTAGTTCTGAATTTCAAAGTCTTAAATTAGCTTTCCTAAATGTGTTAAATGCAACATAAAAGAATGAAACTGATCCATTATGTAATTTTAACATGAGAGCATGCTTTCCAGGCTTCTAGATGATTACGGTTCTCTGTGTAGCAGGGAAATAGGAGACAGGTTTATTGGTAAAGAAAAAACAACCAAAAGTACAGGATCTTAAAACTCAAACTTTACTATTTTTTGCTAATTTTTGACGCTTATGTATTATTTTTTGCAACATTTCTATTGTTGTGTGGGTTTTCTGATATCAGGATTTTCATCTGACAGTCTCAGTCAGAGTAACCTCTTTCCATTGGCCTTGTATAGACTCCCCATGGTTGTACACTGTGAACATCACTCTGTGCTGCCTGCAAGTTCTTTTCAATTGAAAGTGTGTGGGTAGCACTACCAAATGGAAAGGAACAGAGAGAAATATCCTGGGAAGAATGTTAATTAATGTTAATTACATGTTTGTAGAAATAGCATTTGTGGAAGATAGGTTTTTCATTGTAGCTACATACAAGCCTAGCGTTCACTGCTACTGTTCTCGTACTGTGAAGGATGCAAAGAAAATGGTTTAAGAAGCTGCAAATAAAGACAAATGCTATGTGTCATTTTTTTCAGCACTAGTAAAATAGTGTCTGCTTTTTGCTGCACTCTGCTGGTTTTTAAAAGTAAGGAATGCAATGTGATTTTTCAAAACATCATTATGGGTGAAGAAACTGTGTGAGCCTGAGACAGACTTTTGCCTTCACACAGACAAGAGCATCTAAGCCTACTGTGACATATTAAGATCATTTTTCTCTGCTGAGAACTTATAGAGTTTATTTCAGAATCCCTAAGTGGGGCCTGACAGCATGTTAGAGCTGACATATGTTATGTTGTGCCTCCAGGATGTATTCTGTGATCTAAGCACCATTAGTCTTATTGTTAAGGTTTATTGTTTGGATTCTAAAGTATTCTCCAGACCCTTGACTATACAGGTAATTACATTTAACTGCATTAATTAAAAAAGATGCATTGATGTACAGCACAAGTAAAATGATAAATCAACTAGAAGACAACTCCTCTTGAGAAAGTAGTGATCTTACACATCTTTGAGCTGTCTCATCATTTCAGATGTTTTTGCCTCTGATGAAATGTATAATACAGTATATGTTATTTTACCATGGGAACTTTGAGGTAAGAATAGATTTTACCTCTGTCTACTGTTTGAAATGATTTGCCCTATGCCGGTGGGATAGGTTTCTTAATCAACTCAGAACTCTGTTGAGCATTCCATGCTGAATATTTGCATTATTATTATTAATAATTTACTTTAAAGTGCATTTGCAGTGTAATTGGAAATTAAGGTTGGACTGGTCCTGTGTTAGAGATTGAAGTTCATTGTAAGATCAATCAGCTCAACACTAAGAAAAGCCCAGTGTTACTTAATGTGTTATTAAAACATTCAGTTGCTTTGGGTGACTTTGAACACATGTTTTTTGTCCCTTTGAGTGAGCCTTGTCATATCATTAGAAATGCTGTCGTGCATTTTCACACCTGAAGTCTGCACATATTAAACAGTTGTATTGGTATTTTTATGCAGTCATGGTTACAATACAATATGTAAATGACCGGTGATGTTACAGCCTGAGCTGCAGTTTTAAAAACATTAGACTGCCAAAATCTCTGGGATTAAGCAATAAGCAGAAGATGCCACCGCTGTTTCACATTAGTCACTTTAAATGTATTCATTTTTTCTAAGGGGAGCAACAGTCTTTCTTATTTACAATTCCAACTGGTTTTACCTAATTTAAATATCCTCACATAACCTGCTCTGTGATGAGGAGTGAAATTACTTTATTATTGATACAGTGTCCTTTAATATTTCAAATGGATGAGGGGTCATATAGAAGTCCTGTAGCCATACACCAGCTGCATCATTTAACTAACAATAGTAAGAATGCAAATAAACTAATTTATGGCAATACCAAACTAGACTGTAAATTAACAAATTGGATACAAGGAAGTTTCGGATTATAGTACTATATAGTTTTTTACAGTATTAGTTTTTTGGCTTGCAAATGCAATTTATAAATGTATTTATAAATATTAATTAAGCTTTAACTCTATGACATCTAATAATAACCAGCCTCTTCTGTAGAGTAATTGTACATTAGTTACAAAACCCTTATCTTGACCATAGCATAGCAACGATACCCCTAACCCTAAAAATTTGTTTTATCTGGCATTTAGCTACACAGTGCATTTGTTCGTATCCTGGTGTGGCATTTGTAAATGAATGATTATAGCTCATGTGCCTCTAAATTTCAGGCTATTAATTTTTAGGTAAAGGGACAATTTGGCTGTAGCTCTTACTCATGAATATCTTTGATAAATGTTTACCTTGCTGTCAAATGAGTGTGACCTGCTATAGATGACATATAGGAAGGAGCAGCCACTTTTGAGCTGTGGAAATTCTGAGGACCAAACTGTCATGAGAATGCAATTGTGGTTAGGAAGTATACGGATCATTTTATTGAAAATAAGCAGAAATCAATGTGGCATCATTAATGTATGAGCAATAATGGATGTTTAATGTCAACAGTTTCAAGCTGGAGGAGGAAAAAAGAATGGTGACAATGTAAGTTGGATATTGAAGGGCAGTTAATTACTTAAGTATTCTTGTATACAGTTTGCGACAGGGTAAAACCTACTAATACTCTAGCTGAATGATGTGCATGATCTGCTTTGTCAGGAGGTGGTTTCCTCTGAAATTCTCAGATGAATTTGTCAAGGACAGTAGACGGGGTGCAATAGGAAAGTAATAAACTGTTGGACAGTAATTGCACAGCTGTTAAGATCTCTAAAATTAAAAAGGGATGGAAAGAGACGATCTTTATTTGTCTTGGTGTGTCTTCACCTTTCCACTGCTTCACATCAATGCTCACAGTGTGATACCACCTTGGGGATTTCTTTTAATTGGGGGCTTAGTAAGAGTGCTGAAAAACAAGCAACCAGTTTGTAAGAACCCTCTGAGCAAGGGGACTGTTGAATTATTAACAATGTTTTATGTGAGGATTGAAAAACAGGTATTTCAACCAATGCAATATTATTCAGGGTCAATATAAAGGCTCTTAATCATATAGACATACAACAGACATAATTTAACCTGGGACTGTTTTAAGTGACTGTTTTCAATCTTTTTTCAGGAATGTCATAATTTTACAGTGGTGACCAATTCATATTTCTTGATGCCCATATTCCCGTGTCCAGGAGAAAAAGGTATACTGAATGCCTTGCATGACTGAATATTTCCCAGTCATACAAGTATCCCTTTTTAATACAACTTGCAGTCATATCAGACTTTATATAACTTGATCAGTGAGACTGTATATACATTATATTAAGTATAAAGACACAACATCAGAAAATATACCTTCTGATTAGTTCTATTACATGGATTACATGGAAAATATATATTATATAAACAAATATGGAATAGGGCAGGTTCTAACAAATACATTTATACATAGATTAAAAAAAACACTTTAGAGGGGTTAGTATTGCTGCCTCACAGCACTGGCACTTTGTATTTAATTCTAGACTTGGGTTGCAATCTGCAATGAATTTGTTTCCCCCATAAACACATGGGTTTCCTCTCACTGTCCAGAGACATACTGGTTGGTTAATAGGCTCCTGGGAAAACTGACCCTACTGTGAATCTGTGTATGTTTGTGTCTGTGTCTGCCCTGCAATATATGTACTGGTGTTCTGTCCAGGTCAGACCTTATGCCTATTGCTTTCAGGGATAGGCTTCATCTCCTCTGCAACCATTAATTGAATAAAGAAATGGATGAATGGATGCAACCTCTTAAAATGCATAAGTAAAACTGGAGCAGAAACAAATCAAAACAAAAGATGCAGAAAATTTAAGAAATATCCAACATTCATTGAAACAGAAAAGTACAATGACGTTGTACAGTATGTGAAAAAAGAAAAACCTAAACCACAACTAAATAAAAACTTTCCTTGTTACCGACTTTGGTTTGAATTCATATACAAAAACACAGTCTCTCTTTCTGCTTGTCTTGAAACTTGTCATATTTACATTCCTGCAACTGCATGGCCTTCAGGGTGTAAATTGCTTTTTTTTAAATTTGTTGACATTGTTGAAGTAACTGGGTAGCCATGTGTCAGTCCTTTAATCTTTGAGTTCAGCACAAAAAAAGTAAAAAGATCGGTAAAACAACAACTGATTTTGATTAACTCTTATAATGGAAGTTTGATGTTACAGTAGTTTGATTTTTTTTTGTTTTTAACGTGCTATAATTTTAAATACAGTATTGTTCAATATTATATAACCTCAAAATCTTAAAATGCGTATTTGTATTCTGTTGGAACAATTATGGGGAAAGCAGGTTGTCATGAAGGCCCAGTGGATTTTACGAGTAATTCTTCATTTGCACACCTTTGCTTTAAGGAGTTTATTTTAAAAGAAGATGAATGGTGTAGTATAAATTCTTGATGGTGAAATGTGATAGGCCTCTTAGATGTTGTTTATTTCTGAAAGCCATTATTTATCATTTTAGTACACAAGTAATACAGTGCTACCTCACTATGAAGTGACCCGTTATAGTGTGGAATCAAGTTCTAATGTGTTAAGATTGTTGCTCCCATCTCCCTCAAAATGCATTGTTCCATATACAGTATACAGCATGAAGCCTCAGACAGAAAAAAAACGTTAACATGGAAAGAGAAATAGTGAGTAAGAGTTGAGCAGCAGTTTCAAAGGGTGCACATTGTTGAATCTATGTTGTGTACATGGCTGAAAGATAAAGGAACATACAGTAAGAGATTACTTCAATTGCCTCCAAAGGAGTACTGCCTTTAAAACGGTGAACTGGACTGATTTGTTCACTCGATTTCTGCAGGAAGATCAGCAGAGAACACCAGTCAATAATGCAAGCGCAGGCGGATGAATTTAAACAACTACTTAGGAGATCAAACTGGTTTGAAAAGCAAGAGGAATGGCTGTGACACTTTCAGAAGAGGAATGCCATTAGGTGGGTTTTTATATATGGGGAAATAAAATCTGCAGATGTTGGTGCTACAAAATTGCTTGTAGAACATTTCTTTAAAGTATTACTGCTGGTTTCTCATACAACCAAGTTCCTAACAGTTATTCAATCCATTTATCTACTTTGCTGTATATATTTATATGAATCTAATGTTTTTATGTTTTAACAGAGATTAACTAATAATCTAAAGTTTTAGTTTCAAAATGTCTTGGAAAAATGCTGGCCTTTTAATTTAAAGGGTTATGCTAACCTACTGAGTTAACCAAAATGTGAATATATTTAAAAATGTTTTTATTTTCCCATGTACTGTAGCTGTAGATCAGGTTTTAGTATTGTTTGTCAAAATGGGGAGAAAAGTGTAGTTTGGTACTGTACCTGCAAGAGAAAACAATTTATATCAGCTTGCCCTTGCAATTTATGAGCCAAAGACATAAGGAACAGGCTGAGACTAAGACAATTTTCTATGTAAAAGATACTCAGAAATGATTTACCAATCACAGCCTTAGGATTTTATAACTGTGTTTTGTCATAATAATAAGAAAAATAATGATAAGGAAAATGCCATTTTCTTTGCCTGACAGACTCAATTTATGTTTTTTCTTTGCTTACAAAAATGGTTGTGTCTTTCTTTGCCTTTTTTCTGTCTGATAAGAACGCTTTTGTTCTTCATTTTGACTGTTGATATTAAAATCTGAATATTCAGGGTGAGCATTAGAGTTAGTTGTGTCTCCCAGGAGATATACTGAAATGTGTGTGAAGAATAGAAGAAGAGCTGTTTGATATGTTAGGGATACAAATGCACTGTTTTAATTTGTTAAAAAAACTATTGTTTTTTTCAAAATACTTTTACAAATCTGAAGAAGAAGAAATTGTATAGTGTGTGAATAAGAAATACAGTACAATGAGCAAAATATTTCATCTAAATGTATTCATCTATACATATTCTTAAACTAGAGCAGTGTTGTTTATTTATAGCATTTGGTACATGGTCTGTGTTTGACATACACAAAATTTCTTTTTGATAAGTGCCCCAGCAGGGTGGCATGGTGGTGTACTGGTTAGCATTGCTGTCTCACAGTGCTGGGGACCTGGGTTCAATTCTGGACTTAGCTTAGCTAGCTAGAGTTTGTATGTTTTTTCCTTGTCTGAGTGGATTTCTCCCAGGTGCTCCAGTTTCCTCTTGCAGTCTAAAAAAACATACTGAATTTTTAAATAAACTGTATTACAGCAATGTATACAAATAATTATAACAGTACAATTTTAAGTAATACAATTGTCACAATTCAAAAATTAAAAAATGTGTCAAAGGGATGATTGTCCATTATCAACCAGTCAATGTAGCAAATGGTCATTAAAGCTGGATTTGCACAACAAAAGTCCCTCCAGACTCCCCGGTGTTACCACTTGCTGTCACTATAACCTGTCCTGGATCTGACACTGCAATTGTTCAGCTCTTCACAGGAGCACAAAGGAGCACGTTTTTTTTTGTCTTCAGCCCCTGGTCAGGGCCCACAGTCTTTTCCAGTGCTCCATGGCTGTGGAGAAGCCCCACCTGGCTACATAGCGCTTTATTCTTCCACTGAGATTCGCAAGTGTCCTCTCCTCCAGCTCTCTCGCCCTCCACTATGTGTTGTACTGGATGAGTGTATTTCTTGTGTTTCACAGTCCTTGCTTTGTTTTGTCCACTCTGCTCAGTGCCAGCCCCTGCAGTAGGGTAGCTTAGCACCAGTCCTGCTCCCAGGAGTTGCATGGTGTTGTATATTCTCCCCCACACCACTTTGGTAAAGGGGCAGGGCCAGAACATATGCTCCTGCATCTCTTCGATGAAACACGTGTCCCTCTGCATCCCTTAATTGCAGTGAAGAAAGTGAGAGGTGGTGAGAGCAAGGAATATCCTTGTGTAGGATAGTGGACATAAAGAGTAAATGTGTTTTCTTAACTTAACAACATTTGAAACACTCCTAAAACATGTACTGTACACCCGGCATTAAAAACAAGATTCATTAGTAAAGTCTCCATGGAGTCAGGTATTTTCTATGACAGATTCACTCAAATTGTTTATAATTATTATGAATTTTGGAAGACCAATTTACATTATCCCTAACATAGTATCAGGAATTTTCTTCATCCATAACATTTCAACAGGCCGATTTCATATTATTTCAAATATGAACAGCTGTTAAATGTTTGTATGAAGTCTATAACAGAAAAAAAGCAGTATGCAATGTCAATCCCCCTAAAACAGGAGAAAGAAGAAGCAGAGCTAAAACAAATGATGATTCAGGTTAATTTTATCATGAAGCTAAAAGATTTAAGATTTTTGAGGAAAATGTCTTATCTATCTTATCTTATCTCTCTCTGTATTTATTGTGATGGCATTCTGAATAAAGCCAAGTAAATCAAGTTGCCGAGGTGTCTTGAGATGTATGACTTTTGATGCAAAGTTGGAAATAAGCCAGCTTTCTACACTTAAAATGTAAAAGCACTAATGCATACCTAGACCAATTTATTTTATCCCCTGATAGGACTCCAAAATCCTGAAAAATAGCAGATGAGGCAGGGGTTTAAATACAATTGCGTACGTATAACAATACGTCCTCAGAAAGTGATATGGAGGGTTTTGTCAGAATTAAGAGGGATAGAAATAGTAGTTTGATGGACAGCTTAAACTAGTGGTTCCAAAGACAAGACACACAACAGGGGAGAAAGTGGGCGTCACTCATGAGTACCCCTAAAAAAAGCAAACTAAGAACACTTGTTACCTGTTAACTCCATTGCTGAACGGTTGGAGTATAAAATTTTAACCTTAATAGTGAAATCTTATCCCAAAACCATCTGCTTGACTATCATAAAAGTAACAATTCTGACTGGATCTGTATATAAGAAATTTGATATGATGTATTAGCAGCATTCATCTGCTTTGACTTTGATCCCCTACTGTAAGTATTTGATTTGTGCCAGCTCCTCCAGGTGACCATTTGTGGTCATCTGCATCCAGTTACATTAAACTCAGGTGGATGGTTGGCAGTGTTCCCTCTAAACCATGCGCGTGCACACGCACACAGGTTATGAAATCAGCGCACATAGAAAATTGAACTGCACACTAAAAAATGTAATTCCAAAGAAATATGACAATAATAAAACAAACATGGTCATCAATTGAAAAATGCCACAATAGACTGACTGCGAGAGGCCCAACTTGGCTGTGTGCATTATTATTGCTACTCGACAATCGATATCTTTGCTCTCGTTGTCTCATACTTTACTGCTCATGCTCGCTCGACACTCAGTCTCTATGACTGAGCTCGTTGAATCGCTGTCCCAGTCTTTTGGATCTCTATGCTTCTATGAGAATGACTATATTGACAAAAAATAATTTCAGGTTTACAATTTTACATACACTCAATTTAGTGTGCACATGTTTTTGTCAATGGGGAAAAAATTGCACAACTTGAAATTTTTGTGCCCATAGGCCATTAAAATTTAGAGGGAACATTGGTGGTTGGGTGCATTTTATTAGGTATTACAGTATGTTAATTTGCAATATAGCAAGATAGTAAACATACATCATGTGTGCATTACAGGTATCCAGGTGCATTCTTCTTGTTTCCAAGTCCAAGTGCCACTTATTTTAGAAATCACTCTGACGTGAGACTTTATTTTTCTGTAATATGGTCTTGATGCTATAATTTAAATCTAGTACACTACAAAGCTGACACTAAATATCATAAACATGCACCCAACAAACTGAAAGATTCATCACCAGTGATCAATCTGTATTTTTTTTTATTAATTTGCAGTACCCTTTGTAAATGGCGAGATTGATGAGTAGCAGCTAACTGGAAAGCTGAATCGTAGTCATGCTTAAATGTGAGTTAAGACTTTGTGTAACCAAATTTATTAGCCTCTTGTTTACAAGTTGATTTTTGTATGTTTTAGCTGGCTACAAGACAGAAGCATAGGGCACTGACATTCAATTTGCACTTGAGTTACAATAGGTACAGTAGATCAATTACATTTACAAGTCTGACCTATGTGCACATGTCACATGTTTACTCTTAGGATATTGTAATGATAACATGAGACCATGTTTGGAAACGTGCTACTGTATGTAGAAAAAAAAAACTGATCTGTTTAGGTTAGAGCTGAAGTGGCAAAATAATACCAAATAATACATTAGTACTTAAATTAGGCATTGTACCAACACTGATAATTAGGGCATTCCTTGTATATAATGCTTTAAAAAGACACGGGACAGAAATCTGACATTGTACACAATAATTATACAGTATTTATCTATTGCCTCTGCAGTATTTTTTACCTCAGGCAGTGTATTGTGCATGTTATTAACAACTGGGGAAAACTGAAAATTTACAGTACCTTTCAGCTTATAATTGGAAGTAGGGGGGTGTCATTCGAGTGCAGGCATTTACTCTATAATAATGTGCATCTACAGTATGAAGTGATGTATTGCATCAGTAACAACTGTATCACATTTAAGATGAAATCTGTAAGAGGAAAGATGTGTTTAAGCTATTAAAAATATTGTCACCATGACATACAATAAGGACACTTTTTGACATTTCTGGATAATAACATCTGGGAAGAAATTTAATGTGTCTTTGATAAATGAATTTGCTGACAAAAAATGTAACACATTTTGACAGTACACGAAAGAAGGAAAAAATCAGGTTGTGCTAATTCTGATACAAATAATTAAAATCAAGTGATGAATAGGATTTGTTAGCTGTTGTGATGGGGTCGGGCAGTCCAACTTGATATATCTTAATGGTTTTACCATTAGTGAAAACAACAGATTGATGGCTTCCTATCAAGAGCTTTAAATACCTGTCTTATGGACGAGATGATTGACAGCATTTGGAAACGAGGTCATGTCAATTATTCAGATGAGAATGCCCTCTCACATGATATCAAAAAATACTTTTATCAAGTTGCTCTTAAGCACCTCTGTTTTCTATGGTCTAATGCTTATGATTTTCTTTTAAAGAAAAAAAAATCAAAGAACATATCTTTAGGAAATACGAATTCCCAAATCTGATCTTTAGGAACAGTGCCCTCTATATATTTTAGTTACTAGTTGACATTCTAAAGTCATTGTTATATATGTTATAAGAATGTGAAAACTTTTAAAGGGAATTACATGATAACAAAAGATATTTAAACAATTATTTAAATCCTCAGAAGAATGTTTATATATGAGGAAAGCATATGGATAAACTGGTCTCATGGTTCTTAAAATTATCATGAGGAGTTTTAAATCAGGATATGGTCAGATTTCATGATCACCCTGAAATGCCCAGACAATGCCAGGACTCGATGTACAGTAGTAGGACTACTTTAGAGAATCAGTGTTCTCTGTCCAGCAGTGGAGGCTGAACATGTGTACATACAGTAGGACTGGTGCAGGGCACGTTTTCTGGCTAACAAGATGTTTCATTGTTGTGTTTTTTGCAATTATAAAATAGTAAGATAATAAATAAGACAGTCTGCTCGAAAACCTTCTTTAGAGTAGTGGAGGCTATGGATGTCACCATGTCTTCCACGTGTACAGTGTTCAGTAGTAAGTTGATTTGAATGTCAATATGTGAGTCCAAACTGAACATGAGAAGTGTACAAAAAGTTGATTCCAAGTTATTCTTAATGGCGTTAAGCTCTGATTAACTTTGCAAACATTAGTGCCAATAATTAATTTTCCTCTTTTCAGAAATGGATTACAGTACATCACAAGCAGTGTGCCAGTCAGTGGCAGTGTGCATAGCATTGTAAAATCTGACACAGACTAAGGAGAAAAAATTGAAACTGATTGCAGTGCTGTCAGCAGTAATGTTAACCCAAATCTCTGAACTCTTTATTCAAGAAAACAAAAGAATGTGAATTTAGTAAGAAAATTAAAATTGTGCTATGTAATCATACATTCCAGTTCTTCTCTCTGCCTGTCTGATGATTTTGTCTCAAAAAGACACTCCACTGATGCTTTTCATTGCACACACTTGTCCACTGAGAGAAGTGGTATAGATATTAATTGCATCTCTCTTATTCTGATGGGACTGCAAACACTGTAAGGCAAAGTTGAAGTGTATTAGGTTAGATTAAACTATTACAGACTGAATATCCTTTCAAAACTGTTAACAAGGCTTTTGGCATTTCCACAGAGACGTTAACAAATGATCTAGTTTTAAATATCAATTGATTCAAAACCTCTTTTAACCTTATATTGATGTTGATGCTGTAATATGACCTTATTGAAAGGGTAATTTGGTATTTGAGTAAATGCTGCTAACACATTATGAGGTATTAAATCCTTTCACACAGTTGGTGTGGCACCATTATGTATTGTAGGTTAATAAAATAAAATCTTATTTAAAAGAAAAAGATTAATTGAATAGTTGCATTCAGGAAATCCACTCGTAGGCTGGGGCTTCCAATAGCTCACTGTCACTGTACAGTATATATGAATAAAGCATATTGGCAGGGATAATTTGTAGTAATGGTCTCCATTGTTTAAATAATTAATTTGTATTGAAATTCAACTGGTGCTGTCATATTCTGGCAAGTGTTTTTAGTACATAAGTTTTTTTATATTCTAATGAAAAGATTGTGGACAATTGGCGTTGATTTTATTTATGATGTTTTCCCTATTCACTTATAGTGCGTAAGAATTGGACAAGCAGATAATAAGGTCAGAATCTGTAAATTATAAAAAAGGAAACCTTCTAAATAAATACAAAAGGCTATGGTACTGCATTAGGTGGTTACTTTGCAATAAAGGAAAAAATATTGCAGGTCACAGGCACTGTGCTGAAAAGTGTAGCGATATGTATGCTTGTTTTATCCTCCATCTGTCATGTTTAACAAGCATTGTGTTCTGGTGCCTTTGATACTTATTAGACACCCACCTTGTACAGTAAGTAAATTGATCATACTGTAAATATACCCTTATTATATAAGGAAAGTTTGTGTGTATGAATGTTAATTAAACTGCCCAGTCACAGCACTGGGGGATGGAAATGTCTTATGACTTCTCATTCCACCTTTTTGTACAAACGAATGTGAATTTAGTAAGAAAATAAAAATTGTGCTGTGTACAGTAATCATGCATTCAAGTACATTCTAAGAATCAGTTTATAATGCATATATGCAACTGTAAAATAATAATACTTTTTTACATTACATTAATAATTACATTACATTACATTGTAATGTGTACTCTTGTTGTCAGAATGCACAGTTCTCTCATACTTTCCTCCATTTAATTTTTTATTGCCTTATAACCTTTACCATGAGGACAGAAAGCAAAAGAGCTTTTTTAGAGCTGATCTCTAGGGCTTTCTTGGAAATGTCATGAATATTGTTCTTTTTAATTGATATGGTGCAGGCATCGTGATTTTTCTTCATGCATTAGGCATAAATACCACCTTATTACATAGGTGGAGAAATGTGTTTGTTTCATTTTTAAATCTCTGAACTGACTCTAAAACAACTTTGGCATTATACATGTATTATGCAGTAGCGACAGAAAACACAAGTTAAGACAACGTCCTGCCAAGCCATTAAAATGCAATTCATATACTATTCAGTAAATGTAAAACACATGCTTCATGGGGGAAATGTTCTAAAAAGAAAAGTTGACAAAAAGGTTACTTTTTAAGTTTATTGTCTTGTGAAGGAATAGCAACAAAAAATACATATTTTTGTTTTGTGTGTGCTTTTTACTTCTCATGTTTTCAGAAGTTCTGTGTGACTGTGAATTCTTTTGTGACACTCTTGAGCAGCTTCCTTGCTCATGTTTTGCTGTCTACTAATCTGAGCTTTGAGCAGTTCTGAGTCCTCAGTCCTCTCACTTCTCTGTGGTGTGGTCTGCAGAGGCCTTAAGATCATGTTGAAGACTGATAGAAATAGTGAACATGGAAATTCGCTCTGTGCCCCTTTGGCACTACAGTACATGTTGCGCACTTTAAAAATAATGTATTATTATACAACTTTGTATTGTGATAATAGGTGTAACTGTAGGAGACCGAAGAGCAGTGCAGACAAAGGAGTAAGCTGACACTGCAACAGTGTGAATCACAGTGGCAAGATGAAAAACAACACTCAGCAGATAACAATCTAGAATTACTGTATACAATGAAAAGGTAATTGTTAGTGCATCTTTTAAAAAGAAAACAATTTCCACACTGTTTCATGAAATTATATCTAAAGAATTATGTATTTTCTAGGATTTATGTTGGTAATTGGACTGTTACAACTCAATTTGGTACATCAATAATTAAAATTGTCTTCAGATTGTTTCCAATACCTTAGTTGCTTAAGGTATTTAATTCTTGAAGATAGTATTATGTGTATGCATGTGGAGCAATACGATTGGGTGTTTTGTCCTATTATATTTGAAAGGTCGAATTTTCTATTATTTACAAGCACAGTCTTATTAACATAAATAGACTCAGTCAAGCTGCAAAATAACCTGCACTAAGTGATGAAGTACCAGATTGGAATTTGCATTTATGGCCAATTACGTTATTAACTTTAGACACTGAGAAAATTGTATGAGTTATAGCATCTTACTGTTCACTAGGTTATCTAGAGCAAAGGTTAGTTCAGAAATAAGGCATTCAGCACATAGGAGCCAGATTATCTCAAAGTTAATCATTGATGATAGTTGATTGTTATAATTTTATGCTACATTATTTTCATTCTTCTCTTATAACAAGTTCTGATACAAAATGGAAATCTTTGCCAAATTTTTTTGATGAAGCTGCCTAGTGGCAATGAAATAAACTGTGCAACTATCTTTCCAATCTGACTGTAGATGCTAGTGACCCTTGTAGGAAATTGAACATTTCAGCTTCAGTATAACTATTTTAAGCCTGGAGTAAATTCATTTGTATATGCTTTGTTTTTATTAATTTCATTATAGGGCTTCACCTAATGGGCATTTAAATAATTTGTTAAAGTTATATGTCCCCAAAGGACGCGAAGTGAGGGAAGGCAAAGTTCCAAGTATTTTTGGTTTTGGATAGCCTACACAACTATGACAAAGGTTAGCTACACCTGCGCAGAAGGTGGCCTGTATTTTTGGACGTCTATAAATGCAGAGGAGAACAAAACATCTCTGGGACAGTTTGAATTAAATTAAAAAAAACAACATCAAAGCCTTTTATACTGACTATTTTAACCAAATTAGTGCCTTGAAGGTCTCATCTTATTTGTAAATGCAGTATTCTTATTTATAAATATCCTTATATTTTATGGTATTTTATTTGTGAATATAGAAATCACATAAGAATTTTGAAAATGAAAATGAATCATGAAAAATAAGCTTAGAGTGTAGTGTTTTGCAATGTACAGTATATTTGAGCATTTTGCAGCACAAACAACAGGGTTTATTTGCATACTTGAAAAATAATGAATGCAATCATTCCTATTGACTTCACAGATTGGCACAGACTGGATGACCTTTAGATGCTTTCTCGCATTGCTCCTTGGAAAAAAAAGGTGGCCGATTAAATTGCCTTTGTAACAGTTAATGATGAGAGGTTTATGGGCATGCCAGATTGAACAAAAAGTATTGTGCACTTATCTGACATCTATCTTTGTGTTTACATGTTCTTAACCAGTTACAGTAAAGTTCCCTCATTATGTACATCTCGTAGTAAAATAAAATTTCTTGGAGTACAATTGACAAATGTTGGCAATCATAATCTACTGTTTGCTGAAGCTGAAATAAATAAAATATTTAAATCTTAATATAACGTTTATACTGATGAGAGAATACACCAGAAATTCCTTTGACAGATTCAATCGATCTGATTTCCTAAGTAGCCTCACTGTACACCTGTCCTCTTTTCTAATGATCATTGAAACAGAGCCTCTGTTTTGTTCTTTTTCATGTTCTCACGCATTCCTTATTTCTTTTTGTGCCTAAACAGAGTATCGATAATCATAATGCTTTCTGGCCAGTTTCATTTAGTCCTGCTTCATCTCAAACAATCTTAAAGTGTTTTGTTCTATGTAAAGTCATGTTTTATACTGCTCTCATGTCAGAGTGTTGTGAGTCTTTACAAGCTTTACAAGGCAGGGAGGTCTGAAAAATCAAAGTTGCAGACTGCAGAGCCAGTATTTAATTTATGCTCGTTCTGTATCAAGTGAGAATTTCTTCTGACAAATCTAGTTACATTTGCTTTTTCCTGAAATTTCTGGATATTACTGTCCTTCAGGATCTGAAGCCTTCTCCCGCCTTTCACTGTTAGCAAGTAAGAAGAAGGCTCCATGGCCTAAACGTTGTGTTTTCTTTCTTCTCTTTGCAGCATGGAATAAACCTATTACTTATTATTTAGTAAAGACTGTTGTGAATGCCATTAGACTCCTTAGTGCTATCTTTCACTTCAGTATATATTTTAATTATATAATCAGCAGGTGATAATAATGATCTTGTAGTATTTTTAAGGTATATGTCAATATTCATCTTATGCTTTAAGATGCATCAAATTATAATGGATAAAAATGGCCTTTACAGCCCACATATCTTGTGCTTGGAAAAAATGCATTTAATTGACCAAAAACCTATAGGAAATGAGTCTTTTCAATCCAGAATTTCATCCAGAATGTCAGTGGTATCAAGTTTTTAGACACCCCAAGAGTTTGAATAATAGTCTGTCTGTTTTTTTACAAGGGATATCTTTGATATAACAGATTAAGGTGTTTCAACATGATACAAGTTCCTTGCACTTTTCAATAAATATAATACATAATATATCTGATATAAAATAAATATAATAACATGCAATATAATCAGTGCATGATAAATATGGTAGAGAGACAGTGTGGTCTTAGTACTTTCTGATGGGACAAAGGGAGGAGGGATGGTCTGAAAAACAGCTTGAATACTTGCGTTTCAAGTGGGTCTGACCTTTCTGTGAATTGGTAACATGCTCTCTTATCACTGTCACTCTGATGCAAGGGATTCTAAGATCTCTGGGAGTCACTGTAGTAGAATGAAGATATTGAATAGAGAGGAGAATCTTGGGGGTGTGGCAGCCCTGTATTTCCCAGTGGTACAGTATGCAGTGGCAGCAGGTGAGGTGAGGTACATGTTGGTAATAGAATAGGATGAAAACCATGAATACCCTCTCTGTAATTACAGTAGATCTGAGATTTTTTGCGATGGGGTAATATGCTTGCATGTGGTCCAGAGTTTATTTTGTGATTCCTTTTGGTCTGTGATGCTTGTAGATTACTTATATTGATGCACCAACCAGAAATGCAGCCACTGTTGTATTATATTGAAACTGTTGGGGGTGCAGGCATGTTTGTATAGTGTCGTTCTAAATTATTCAGAGCCTTGCACAGATTTGACTTTTTTTACTTGTAAAGCTTGCAGTCATTCTTCAAAGCAGGCTTTATTATTTGTTATATTCACAGTTAATTCAGTACATTCAATCAAAAAACAGAAAGAAATAATTAAAATGGACTGAACTCTACTGAATAAATATTTGGGCTCTTTGCTGTGGCAAAGCCTAATTTAGATGTGCAAAAATAACAATAACAAGCCAACACAGTCAGTTGAGAGACTGAGTGACTTCTGTCCATATGCAGTTATAGTTCACATGATTTCAGAATAAATTAATATATACTGTAGTGAATTTCAAGGAAAGAAAAACACCCATGAAGTCCGACTCACAGATAAAGTTGTATAAAGGCACAAATCAGTGAAAGGGTATAAAAACATTTCAAAGACACCTACTGTAGTATCTCTTGGATCATGATGAAGTCAATCATTAAGAAGTGGAAGCGACCTATTGTACACACTGCTTACATCAGGCTGTCACTCCAAACTAAGCAGCCAGGCAAGGAGGGAATTTGTTAAGTAGACCACGTTTAGGTGGCTGAAATGGAAGAACATATCCATAGAGGAAAACCTGCTACAGACTTAAAACTGGGGAAAAAATCATCTTACAACAGTACAGTGATCCAAAGCACAAGGTCAAATTACTGTGGCTTAAGAATTAGAAAGGGTGTCCTTGGATAGCCCAGTTAAAGTCCTGACCTGAATCTTATTGTGAATCTGAAGAAATACGTGAAAACATATGCAAGATGCATATGTTTGGATGCATTCAACCAAATGCACCATTTTGTAATTTCACAAAATAGGAATGATCTGTAAAGTTTTGCAAGCCACTATATTTTAACATCTTATTATTAATTGCCGTTGGCACTCCACATACTGTATCACCAAAATTATCCCATTGTTTGTATAGGTCATCACACCCAGACAAAGGCTGTGATCAGTTCTTGCAGTGTCTTTTAACAGGGTTTCAGTGGCAGAATTCTCCTTCAGTCATACACCCATTTGCTTCTCTGTCGTGTAGATGACTGGAATGCATTCTGTGTTAATTTACTTGGCCTAAAAAAAAAAGGCGTGGTAGAGAAGGCAGGGGTATTTTATTAAATAAAATACAAAGGCCTTGTAATTAGGAGGCTCTGAGTCATGACAGAATATTTGAATTCCCTACAGTCTACACTACTGACGCTAACCAGGCAACCATAATTTGTTTTCTGGGTCTTAGTTCCTCTCTGAATGACAACAGTTGCCCCTGTTGGGCCTTAAGGAGTAATGTTCGCTTGTTCACTGACAATTAATTTTCTAAGAACCTATCTGTTCTTCATCTCAGACTCTTTTTTCCATCTCTTCTCCATTGATTTGCTTTTTATCTTGACAGTTCAATAGCATCCAAAGCATGAGCATTTCAGTATTACATTATGTATTATGTATGTGATGTTACCTGTATATAGATGCATAAAGGATAAAAATCCAAACAATATACTGTATACTGTACTTTTTACAAATAATGTACTGAAATCCACATTGTATGTTGTTCCTCTCTTAGATGGTTTATTTTACTCCCTATTGTTTAATCAGCGTTTTGGGATTATTTAATTATACATTGATGCTTGTTGATTTTAAATCTCAGAATCTAAACATTTTCTTTATCAAAACAAGACTGCTGAAACCATTTACTATCATTACAGTTACAAGACACTTTCAAAGTTACAGGGCCTAATAATATATTTGGGAGTGAATTTGTCTAGACTATATAGATGAACAGATTTATTTTTAAAATAAAAGAATCTTCACTGAATAAAAAAAGAGGTCAGGACTTGGGAGGTTTGTAGTCTGTAGTGTCTGAAAAGTTTCCAAATTAACAAGCAGACATGATGACTGTAATTTTCTTCAAAGCCACAGGTACACTATTTGCAGTTTTCTGTTAAGTACTGTATGTTAGGTAACTTTGAAATAATTTGTCTATTCACTTTTTCAAGGAGAGTAAATACCTTATTATTGTGTTTTTAATACATACATGGAAAATTACCTTGCAGCATTCTAAGCACATCTCAGAGATGTTCTCTTATGTAAAGTATTGATGTAAAGTTAAGTACTTTCTCTACATACAGTTCAGTTTTTTATTTCTATGTGCTGGCCAAGCCCAACAAATGTGCAAAGTGTGTATAACTGCAGGATTTACAGTATATACCCTAGTGACACAGTTAAGTAAATAACCTAGTATCATCAATTTAACACTTTGCAAGGATTCAACAAATATTTAATAACGCTGTTGAGGGTACTACATACTGTAGTGTTGTAGACTATGTTAAATTTATGCTTGAGTCATATTCTAATTTCAAACAATAACAGTTAAATTCAGCATTTGAAATATAAACGGTAAATACAGTCCATTTTGATGCATGGTGTTAGATAATTCAGAGCTTTGTGAGATAGCATTAAGGGCTTTATCTGCACTTGCAGACATGCACAATTGCCTAGGAAGCTATTAGTGTCTAAGTGCTTATACAGTACATATACATGTCCTTGCTTTTATAAAAGCCAATATACTGTAGTGGTTTGATGGTTTTACTGAGACAATTATTAATTGTAGCAGTAATCACGAGGTGGTTCGTTGTGGCTTTTAGAAAATCAATCGTCAGAACAACTAACAATGCACACACACGGGTTCAATACACGAGATACATTTATTAACATAAATTGTGCACCAAACATATACTAGTCTGCCTGGATACAAGCGGCAGACCTTACTGTGAGGGTTATCAATATACAAGGTATATAATCTCGAAGAGATGCAAACACAAAGAGATACACAACAGAGAATATATGTCAATATATATCGTTCGGTTACACCAAATCGCTAATCAGTGTTATTACCCACTGTTACTCTAAACTCGGAAGTAAATACATTACTCATGAATTAAATTGATAACAACTTGTGTTGAGGTACAATTGAATTCTCGAGACGCAATTTAGAACATGGGGTTTACTTATCCACTGTGTATGGATTTGGAATTTCCCGGCATGAACACCAAACCAGCTGACAGGCTTTGTTGCAGCCTCTGTTCCAGCGGTTGTACAGTGGGCATTGTCCCGGCGTCCTCTGGCTACCAGCCAACTAGTCGAGGTGCAGCTCGGAGTAGGACGGGCGGAGGAATCTAACTGCGGTGTGCAGGGCAGTCGTTGCTCCGAGGGGATCTACCAGCGGTCCGGCTGGCTAGTAGAAAGTCTCTATGCACAGAGTGTGACCGCGAGTCCTCACAAGTCACTCTTTTGCCCAGGAAGAAGCAGGTTCGTTCCCGGTCCAGCGCTGCTTCTGAATAAGCTATTCAGGTTGTCGACGAGGGTCCAACATTAGGCTGCCGTTGATCAAGCGGAGCATTCACGTTGATAGAATTCTGAGTACGTACGGGATCCTCGGCCTCGCGCTTAGAACAAAGTCCAAGTCCCAGTGCAGACAACAGCAGTTGTCACATGATTGTCTCTGAGGATGCGCGAAAATGGCCAAGGAGAGCCCCGACCGGAGCTGGCGCTCCCTTTTTGAGCAAGACACAGATGTGTGCTGATTGGTTGAGAGTTTGGCGGGCATTGGAGACCCACGTGGTGTTACCATGCCCTGCCAGTCCCTGATTGGTTGATCAAGGTGAGATATGAGTCACTTACTCCTGACACTTAGGAATGCAGTCCAGATGTCCATTTGGCACTCCCTAGACAGATAGGCACCAATGGATGACCATTGATCATGATAGCCAAGCTTAGCTAAGTGCATCCCCGTTTGGGAGCTGTCCCAAAGAAAACATCTTAAATCAGCCTGCATGAATACCTTCTCTGTATCTGCACCACAGAGATGAAGAGTGAGATGGGGCCTCATTTAGGAAAGCACAGCAACGCTTAATTCTGTCTTATTAACAAGCATTGCCGCTACAATACACTGTGTGTCCTAAATCTTTACCTTTGATCATGGAGTGTGGAGAGTTTTTCTGAGATTAGTTGCAGTCTTTTGGATTGACCATGCCTCACTTCATTAAAATTACTTCATAAGCTTACCTCTTAACCATGTGTTTTAAATGTCCCAGTGCAAATGCCAGGCTAAGTCTTATTGTTAACACATTCCGCAGAGTGATGTATTGCTACATGAAACCATTCACACAGAATTTACCAAATAACTCACCATGATTTTCTGGATTGGTACTAAAATTGAAGGGTATTGAGCCAAAATGAAAACCAGTGCAATAATAGCAATAACTGCACAAATATAGATTGCATGTTTAAAGGGTGACACCTTTTTTTTTGCTGGAAGGCTTAAACTAAACAGTCAGTTGTTTCAAAGTTCTGACTCTAGAAACTAACAAACAGCTTTGCCATTCATTTTTTTCAAAGAACTCAAAGATTCAGTTTATTGATATTAATAAGCATTTCCTATAAGGGAAGATATTAAGCTAGTGGCTTAAATACATACATAGCCTTGGGACTCAAAATGAAATTGATTTTGTTTCTGTGTCCTGAGGCTACAAGAAGTACTGTATAAGCACGCTGTAGTCTTTTATGTTTGTGCTCATATTTCATATTTTAATGAAAATATTCTTAATACCTTAAAAATTAACAAAAAACATGTGACCTTTGGACTAAAACACTTTGTTTTTTAAGACATGGTAAAACATATTTGTTTTTGCAGGACGTATTAAGAAAGTACTGATCATTCTTTCCATGATATGTTTTAACAAAAGCAAAATGACTTATAACTTGGTCCTGTTCTAAAACTGAATAACTGGAAAAAAAACTGAATTCTGTAATTGAAGTTTTATATCTGTCTTGGATATTTCAATGCAAAATGTTCATGCTCATACCATCATTCAAATTTATCTCATATTAATACTGGGTCACTGAGGCTGGACAGGCAAGAAGCTCTGGGTTTACATACTGTACAGCTGTGACTCAGGTTGATTGCTGATCATTGAGTGTCTCTGCGTTTGCATGCTTATCAGTGATGATATGAGTCAGCCCTCTGCCTGGCCTTTTTCCTCAACATGGGATAGTGTGGACTTTGGCCATCTGAGCAAGGCCATCTCTTGTGTGATCCATGTGCATTGTCTTCCTCACTCAAAGTATACAGTATCTACTGTAGTGGCACTGTATTATAATGTACCAAAATGTGAATATGGAACAGAGTTTTGGACAGTAGGAAGATTTGTCAAGATAGAAAAACATGACTTTGTCTGTGTCCTGGCACCGATTTTCCATAGTGACAAACCTCATGGAAATTTCATTTATGTAATGGAACTGAATATGTTCACCTACTCACCTAGTAGAAACTTACAGTAGTTTTACTTACTGGGTACCTGGAGATGTTTTTAGGTTCTGAAATTCTCTGTACTACTGTACTTACAGGTATTTTGTCTTACCAGTCATTTTTCTCTTTCCCTCTCCTCCATATCTCTTTTTCTACAGATTAAAGGCCGAAAAAGGTACGAAAAAGGATTCCATGCACTTGTGATTGGATGTGAGCCTATTTTGACCCCAGAAACCGAAAATGATGTTGCTATGGAAACTGCTGCTACTGCAGTCATTCACAGGAAGCCTTGCAGGTAAAGTGTCTTATTAACAACTTTTGATGCAAGTATGCCAAAGCTTTCTTTGTGAGGTTTGTATCCTTATTCATATGTATTGAGGACAGGTTGAATGCAATAGTATGCAGAACAGAAGTAACCCAAATACAAAGCAAGGATGCACTCAAAGCACATAAAATGACTATTCTTTTTTGGGGAAAAAAAGAATAACATGACACACTATTTTTTTTCGTTTTTGTTTCATATGGTAGAGTTTGTATCTTAATATTTTGCCTTGAGTTTTCCAACAAGACTGTTTGCTGAAATAGGAAGTTTACATTGCAAATTACCTTAGTTTTCTTATTGTCCATGCTCCCTTTTTAAGGGTTACATAATTGGGCAAACTTGCTGCAATTGGAATTTGATTTTGTTAATACGGAACTATGTTTCTTACATTAAAGCAATTTGAATTCTTTAATGTTTTGATCCAGACATTTGATATAGCACAGAATGTTTTCATTAAATGCTTTCAAGCTTCTGTTGTTGCTTATTGTGTGTTTTAAATAACAAAATATTTCTGCTGTTCTCCTGTTGTGGTACCATAATACTGTAAGTATATTGCTATATAACTTTATTGTAAAATTTTACTGCCTTATTACTGTAATTGGTATACTTAAACTTGTCTATCAAGGTGGACTATAATGTATAATTTGCCTTCTCCAAGCAAAAGTCAGCCGTTCCTGTCCAGGGTAATGAAAACATGCCTGTCCCTTATTTAAAGGCAGGGATGTCATCCTCCTCTTCGTCCTCTCTCATGAGAGCCTGGAGAAGAAAAAAAAGTTTAGTTTTTTAGTTATAGTTTAAACTCTTATTTTGATTTTAACAGCACTGCTGTGCTTGCTGTGGAATAGAGGAACCATTTTTTGTTTTGTAAAAACTCAAGAGATAATTAAGAGGCAACCACTCAGCCCTTCCTGATTATTTGGTTACTTATTATATTATTAAATGAAGCAGTCAAATGATCTGGGAGCCACAACTAAAAAATTGTTTCTAGGTTATAAAGCAGAGAGATAAATGGTAGACCCCACATTTGATGTTTCTTATTGAGTATGAAAATGTACTTTCATATATTAGGATATACAGCAATTCATGCTAAAATAACCATATTTTAATACATTACTGTGAAATACAGAAATCATGTCCTTTTAAAAAAAATCACTCATATGTTTAATATTTGAAAAGGAAACTTACATTGATCTAATGACTGAAGGTTGTTCACTTATCAAGTCGACATTCATCTTTGAAATGATAATTTCATGTTGCAAAGTCCCATATGGTTTTAATATTTCAGAAGTATTACCCTCTAACCCTGTACTGAAAATAACTGGGGGTCAATGTTGCCAAAAAGGATACTTATGCCAATATTTTAGCATCGTGAACTGTTTTAAAATAGAAAATCCACTGACCTCTCAAAATGAGCAACGTTCCGATGCTACATGTATACAGTCATCCTGAATCTAAAAGAAGTAAATTAGGACTCAAGGGAAGAGAATGTATTTTTGGTTTTTAAAATATATATTTAAGTCTTAATTAGCTTAAGTAGTAAACACTATGATGCCAGTAACATATACTTATTTTGATTTTTGAATTTGTTCTTAAGACCCATTCATTTCATACATGCATTCATCCATTTCTAATCACTATATCCAGTACAGGGATACAGGTGTACCGCATCTTATCCAAGCAAGCAGTGGGTGCAAGGTGGGATACACCCTGGATGAGACACCAGGGCACAGAGAAACACAGACACGCACACACTCACACCAGGGCCAATATTATTGCCAGCAGCCATATCGTGCTGCAGCTCACGAGTGGCAACCCACTGAAGCTCAGCAGGTGTGAGACTGGTCATTACCTGGATGGGAGACCTCCTTGGAAAAACTAAGGTTGCTGCTGGAAGGTTGCTGGAGCGCCCAGCAGGGATGCTCATCCTGCAGTCTGTGTGGGTCCTCATGCCCCAGTATAGTGACGGGGACAATATACTGTAAAAAGACACCATCTTTCGGATGAGATGTGAAGCTTAGGTCCTGACACTCTGTGGTCATTAAAAATCCCAGGGCTTTTCTCGAAAAGATTAGAGTGTTACACTGGCATCTTGGCTCAAATGTCCCATTGTCCTTTACCAATTATGGACACCTAATAATCCCCATCTATAAATTGGCTTCATAACTCTTTTCTCCTCCCCACTCATTGCGGATGTGTGGTAAGCATACTGGCGCACTATGGCTGCCGTTGCATCATCCAGGTGGGACTACACATTGGTGGTGGTGGAGGGGAGTCCCCATTACCTGTAAAGTGTAGAGTGTAGAGTGGAGTGGGAAAACGTTATATAAGTGTAAGGAATTATTATTATTATTTTTCCCCAGATGCCAATTAACATACTAACATGTCTTTGGACTATAGGAGGACATACAAAGTTCATGCAGATCTCACCCCAGGTCCAGTATTGAGCCCAGCGCTGCAAGGCAGCATTACAAACCATTGTGCCAATCCCATTTTCTTTGTATGTAATTTATTTGATAAAGCAAATCTTGCTAATGTATTATATAGTCAGCCCTTAGTGTAGGCAGGTGAAATTTAGTTAATAAAAAGACATCACACTAATGAGGATGGAACAGTAGTAATTAAACCTGTTCCTATCTACTGAAAATAATTGGTTTTAATTGGTAAGAACTTAGTTAGCTTTTTTGTGATATCATGACTGTATACAATCGTTTAAAGACAGTGGCAGCATGTTAGCTTATAGTCACTGAAATGCATAAATACCTGGCTTAAACACATTAAAAGGTTGATTAATATATGTGAGCAGTTCAGCTTATAAAATACCATAGCTACTGTTAGTATCCCTAATTCACAAAATAAAATATATAAATTGTCATGACAAATATCACTGGATTTCAGGTTCTCATGAGCAGAATAAAAGCAGAACTGTGTCATGTAATGTCATGTTTCAAATATTCTGTTAAAACATTTTAGAGATCATTTTTGTCTTTTTGGAATACTGGTATTTCCAAGGAAATGGAGCTGTCTTTTACCTTTTCAGAAGGCCTTTGAATTTTTTTTATATTTATACATTTTTAATGTACGCATTGTTAATGCTGAAAAATGTGCTTATACCAGAAAAGCTGTATTAGGGATTTTGTAGTCTTTTCTCAGTATTATGATTTTTTAATATATTTTTATTAACTTTTACAAATATAAGAAAACAGAAACTGTGTGAAGCTTTTGTTTGTGGGTCACAGTGAGTTTTACACAGAAGATAAATATGACAGTGGAGGTCAAGTTCTCAGCAAAAAATAAGCTGTTGATTCACTCTAATGCCTTACTGAACGTCAAAAGGCGACAGCAGTGATCTCCGTTCCCCACTCTGTATCTTCTTCCTTTGTTCTCAGCTGTTGTCAGACAGAGCCTCTACAAGCTCTGGGAGGCTGGCTCTTCCATTTCTCACACTTCATTTGCACCCTACTTGTTACCATCTGATTACCTCAGAGCTGCACAGGGTTTCTCAGGATTTTCATTGCCGGGCACTGAGAGAATTCTGATTTCCCTTGTGTTGCTCTTGTTCACTTTGCTTTCATAGCAAGTTCCCTTTTATTTATCTTTTATGCACTTTCACCAAAGAAACACTGAACACGGCTCCTTTTTTTCTCACAGATACAGTTAGCCTGTGGTTTTTTTTTTAATATATATGGTGTGCACCTAAGACATGCTGCCCTGGGGATCTGCTGTGGCTTTAAAGTACAGAAAAATGAGTCCATCTCTGGAGGGTCTCCTGTAGAGTGCAGTTCTGTACAGCAGTAATTACTGTAGGCATAATGATGGAAAAATCAAATGCTGCTCAATGTGATGGTAGGCAGATTACAGGCTAGCACAAGATGAGTGAATAAATGTCTTGGTAGTTAAACTGTGAAGTATTTTGCAGCTGAACATAAGGGGACTTTGTGTTTTGACCTTGGCAGCTCCTGGGATTTTAGCTGTACTTGAAATTGCAGCAGGGCACACCTGTCGAGATTTAGTGTTGCGGCTGCAGAGATTAATATTTGACATAAGGCAGTATGAAATACAAGCTGAAATTCTCGTTGCATAATTCAGATTGCTTTTAAGATCTTCTTTGATGTGTTAGCATAGGTCAGTAATAAGTATCAGCATTTCTGCTTTTGTCATTTTTAAAGATTGTGTTCTGAAATTTGTATCGCGGAAAAATACAGAGTATAATCCTTAGCTGACTTCTTCCAGACAAATTGTCTTATCAGTATAAGTGGAGTGGTTTCACAAAACCTCTACCAAGAAAATATGTATAACCTGAAGAGTAGATAAACTGAGTTTTTAGAGGCTATAACATACATCGTGTGCTGAGCTCTGAAATTGTTTTTACATTTTATTGGGATTGCTTTGTTTATAACAGGTTATGTTACATTTATGGTTTTATTTCTTTTCAATGTCCATGGTGTTGGAGACACATTGTACTTAAGTATTTAAGTTGAACTAAAAACTTTTCAAGAGCTAGCCAGGAAGCTGTGCTAGTAAGGTTAGGAAAGACTAATCGTGTTTAAAACAAACTGAGCAATGTTTAAACAAAACGAACAGACAAAATCATCAAATTAAATATAACATGTTTCAAATAATTCACCTAATTTCAAAATTAGGTAAATCAAATGAAAAACAGCTTATTTAACAATGATTAGACCTCAATCAGCAGAACAAGACAATGTTCCTAAAACTTTAAAATTAAAGATGGCGTGCGAGCATGGTATTTGAAGATAGTTAATCACCAATGCAAATTTTAAACTAGCAGCTCTCAATCCTGGTCCTGAGGGAACCCTGTGTTTGCTGGTTTTCTTTCCAATGGGGCCCTTAATCATCAGTGCTAATTGGCGTCAGTAACTGATCTCCTTGCTTGTTTAGATTTTTTTCTGCACTCCTTCCTTGGTTTAAAAAATACCCTAAAGTACATAATTTCCTACAACTCCAGTGTGCAGAACTTTACAAATCTCTCCTCAACTTGTAAATTAAGACTCTGCATCCTTTTTTCTTACTTAAAAGCCATGAAAAAGCGATCTGTTTATGACGAGCTGACAGGTAGGAATTACAACATACCAGATACTCCTACAGTGTTTTTTCCATTTTGCTTAAGTCCAACTGGTCACATTTTAGCTCAAATATGTAAATTAGGACACTTTTGAAACTCACTAATTAGTATAAGGTTGCTACCACTTACAAATGCTATTTATGTTTTTTTTTTTAAGATGTCAGGGCAAACGTTAATAGAAAATGGAAATAAGTTCTTGAACACATTAATTTGATTGCAGAAAAAAACACACAGTAGTGCCCAGGAACCATGGTTACAAATCTCTGTTTTAAACAAACCAAAAAACATACAGGGCTCAACTGTTAATAATCTTAAAATTTAATTTCTGTTAACTTTTCAGCAGACTCAAAGAGTTGTGCGTAGCACACAACAGAAACAAAAAGTTGGAAAGTAGAAGCAAAGTAAATTGACCTAGTGAAGCCTACACTTAATTATACATTTAAAACTTTAAAAGTTAAATTACAAAACAAAATCCTTTATTTGACTAAATGAGTTGAGAACAAATTCTCATTTACAACAAAAGTTTGTTCAGTTTGTTATACATGAACAGGACTTTAAAGTCCATTCTAAATTCTGCAATCAGTCTGTACAATTTACAGAAGATGGGAGGAATCAGTTGAGACAGAGGTGTGCCAAGTGGTTACTTTCCAAAACAAGACAAAAATATATATTTCCTACATAGACAATCAGAAACCTTGCATATCTTGTGCTGTGAGTGTGGGTTGCTGTATTTGCTATTGAAACACATGTTTTTTTTTGCCAAGTAACAATTTCAATGTTTTGATTTTTTAATTAAAACTGATGTTTTCATTGCTTGCAGAGGAAGTGAAAATATTAATTCCTTTTCATTCTGAAGTGGTTTGAAATGAAACAATATGAATAAAAAACATTGAACAGAAAATTGCACAAATTACTAAGACATACAGTACACTAAACTAAATTACAGCATACAGTACATTATAGGTACTGTACATATATAACTTAATAGTTTGTTGTTTATTATCTTTAATTTGAACCTTGTATTCTTTGTAGGAAATGTTAAAACAAACACGTCAATTCTTTCCCAAAATAACCATTGCAAGTGCAGAAAATGTTTATGATGAAAGTGGAATACTGTTGCATATCTTAGTTTTTTTCAGCTACCACAACCAGCTATATAATTGTATTAGATTTATATTCATAAAGTACAGTAATATCATGAATGACATTCAGAAAAGTTTTATTTTCAACTGTAAAGATTTCCCTTTCGTTACATGATTCCATATTAATATTCCATATTAAATGGATTTAAACAGATGATATTAAGCAATGAGTTTTCATGCAATGTCTCAATGACAACACCGGTATGTAGGCTAGTACACAACAGTTGACAATCTACATTATGGTTAGTAAAATAGATTAATTTTAAAAGTGGAGAGATGCCATCAAAAAGTATACATTTTCTTACTCTATGTAGTGGTTGATTTTTATGGCATCTGTTCTTCCACAGAAATATTTATTGTAGTGTTTCAGAGGATAACCGGGGATATGCAGGACTTATTATTCAAGTGGAGCATAATTGTCAGTATCTATGTTTGATTTTTGGAGCTTACTCACAGTGTGTTTGAGCATGTTTGAGTGGATGAGTTATATTGTCTCAGCTGGGTCCCTGATAGTGGAATATGGAGTTGAGACAGACTAACCATGTGGGAGATTTCCAACCTGTCCCATCAGGATGGCTTTTGGAGTGAATAAAAGGACAGACAGCCTTTGGGTCCATAGAGGCAGATTGATGGCAGCCACATGCAAGGATAGCTGTAATAATTAGGACTGTCAGTCTGCATTGTATTATTTTTTTTTCTTGTTGTTGGCCTGTCTAATGCATAAATTGCCATGATCAGCAGAACAGTCTCTGAACTGATTGCAGCCCTGCCTGCGTGCTATGTTGTTAGTGCCTTGCATTTAGCATGGTTTTATAACGTGTATTTCAGTCCTCCAGCCCCAAGATGACGATGTAGCCTTCTTATCAAGCCATCAATTGAACAATCATTTGCAATCATCCCATTAAGTTACTTTAACATAACATAACTCAATTAGTCACGCTATTACTGAATAGTACGTGCATTAGCATGTTGATTAGCAGAGCTGTGTACATGGGTGCTACTGTTGTTTATTTGATAATGCATCCTTGTGTTAGTATTATCTTTGATTCAATATACAACTAAATTATTGAAATACTTTCATTTACCAGGAACTCATATATAATTTATGAACAGAATATTTTGAAAAATAATTATTTTATGCACTTTCCCATTTTTAGCACCAATCTCTGAAACTCCATCGATTTTCAATAACTGCTTTGTTCAGTCCAGTCATGATGAGTCAGAGTCTAACCCAGATGACCTTGGGCACAAGGCAGGATACACCTCAATAATATGCCAGTTCATCACATCATATGGCCATGAGTACACCCTAGAAACTCCACACAGAAGGATCCTTAGGCTAGAATTAAAACCAGGATCCAAGCATTTTAAGGCAGTAACCCTAACCCTAACCCTAACTAATGGTGAGGCCATTTTCTCTAAACAATCTACTATATATACTGTATACTCAAGTCTGAAATTACTGTTAAATTTAAACTGTGTAGTATCTACAGTATGTGCAATGTAAAGATATTACAATAATAGAGGTGCTCTCTACTGTATGTGTGAAAGTAAAGCTTTGTGGCATGACAATGCTTTAATTTTTAATTTGCTATTAAAATGTATGCTTTGGCAGTTGGTTAACCCTTTCTTTAATTTTAGACAGCAGCCATATCACTCTGCAACTCATAAGTGAGTTGCAGCTAAGCAGGTGTGAGCCTGGTCAGTACCTGGATGAGAGATCTCCTGTGAAACACTAAGGTTGCTGCTGGAAGAGGTGTTAGTGGGGCCAGCAGGGGGCGCTCACCCTGCGGTCCATGTGTGTCCTAATGTCCCAGTATAGTGACGGGGACACTATACTGTAAACAGGTGCCGTCCTTCGGATGAGACGTAAAACCGAGGTCCTGACTCTCTGTGGTCATTAAAAATCCCAGGGCGTTTCTCGAAAAGAGTAGGGGTGTAACCCCTATGTCCTGGCCAAATTCCCCATTGGCCTTTACCAATCATGGCCTTCTAATAATCCCCATCTATGAACTGGCTCCACCACTCTGCTCTCCCCCCCACTGATAGCTGATATGTGGTGAGCGTTCTGGCGCACTTTAGCTACCGTCGCATCATCCAGGTGGGGAGTGTCCAGAAAAGAGCTATATAAGTGTAAGCAATTATTATTATTATTTGTATTATTATTATTATTAATTTAATGTTGTTCTGTGAAAACATAATGAAAACAACTGTCAAAAATATTTCTGCCTTCCTTGTGAAACTGGGAAGCAAATCTCCTGCTGTGCTCCAGAATTCTTTCAGAGACATCCCACTGCTGTTTTCTTTTACATGTGCCAGCTACAGTATTTCTCCATCTCTGATTTCCACTTAGAGTCAAATCCTGGAGTAAAAGTCATTCCAATCTGAACTGCATAATTGTCGCAGGGTGAACAGCTGTACTGCCTTCAGAAAGTTGTGAGCTGGTTGAATAAAGTAATTTATTTTTGCATTGGTGCCAGGTGTAGTAATTATTTGGTGTTCCAGAAAATTCATGGAAATATTTAACAGGATTTCTTTTCTCTGATGGCTGTGCTGTGAACCTTTTATGTTTGGTCACTGATGATCAGCTTCTGTCCTTGGAGCCATTTTGATTTTCTGAACACCCCCTGAGACATAGACTGAGAATAAATAACTGATTTTATCTCTGTCAGAATAGCAGTATAAGTTATAGACAAGTATTTAATACCAGACCACCTGTACCCTGTCCTGTCATTTGGAATATTCTAGTCATCAGACACATGATCTCAGGAGGTCGTGGTAAGGTTACAATCTTATGGGTGGATAACTGCCTCAAATATTTCATCATGATTGAGCCTCCAATTGCACAGAACTACTTCGATCCCATGTTAGGACAAGAATCATCCAATTAAGTAATAGAATAAAAATATTATTGTTGACTTAATTGTTAAAGCAATTATTAATGTTATTAGCAATAATTTGTATTTGCAATTTTGCAATGCAGAATATTCTATGTAGGCTTTCAAAGCTTGTGCATGATTACCACTTGTTACCTTTATACAGGTCTTTGTTTTGTTTTTTCAAATTTGTCATTGAGATATCAACAGTATCAAACCGTTAAAATGGGTGATCTTTGATTACCAGATCTACTGTTGATTCAACTAGTTTCAGCTCGTATTTCTTCTTCAATAGTAAGGTGTTGTTAGCAGTCTGCATCCATCACTGTTTGTTAAATGTATTTGATAGTTGTTTCTAAAACAGATGAGCTTCTGTCCTCAGCCAAGGTAATGAGGTTACATTTGTCAAAACAAATTTGAAAGTAAAATCTGAATTTTTCCAGAGTCACTTGGTCAAGTCTTATGTTATTAAAGTAAAAGCCCAGGAAGGGGTGTCAGTAGTTTCCACAACTTAAGGTAAAAAGCATTTGCATATGTTAATGCAATTAATTTGTATAATCACAGCTACTGTACCTCAGATAGAAATATATACAAGAGCCCTTAGTATAATTCTTTGACAGTACGATCAATGTGAATTAACGCAGATGTTTGCTGAGAAAATGTGTAAAATGGGCAGAAATATGATCTAACTCAAACCGTCAAAAGACGGTTTCTTGCTGGTGTCAGTTGTAAACCTTTGAATTGAAAAAAGCCTAATTGAAAAGGCATCAGATCTCTTCAGGCAATTCACATGTTTCAATACATTTGTGTTTGTCTTCAGTGTTGTGCCTGTCAGTGTCAAACAATGAAGAAATCTATTAACTATTAAAGTAAAGGTTTCAATGGACCATTGACACCAAGCACTGTATGTCTTATTAGTAGCAATGTCTGTTTGTGTAAAACATTGAAAAATGTGAAATAATGAAGTTTTCAGTTGTCTCACGGGAAATGTGCAGTCTTATTTTGGCTCCAGACAAATGTTTTCCTGATTTACCCCTGTCAGTATATATTAATTAATTCTACAACTTTATTGTAAAATAATTTATATGCCCCATTATTTTACAGTACAGTACATAGATCAGGTGCCAGTTTTATACAAATTGGCACTAGTAAAGTTCAGCCTTTCTGTTTGATTACTTCTGTGAGAAGGTTTAAAATGTGTTTTTTTCTGCTTGGGCAACACTTAAAAAAAGTTGTTTTTACAGCTGAGATCAATGTGTCTTCTTTCAGGAAATGATTTGCCCTTGCATTGCAAGTCAGATGTAATGAATCTGGCAGCAAGCCACTGAGCTTCAGCCAGTTCTATGCTTTAATTGTGTAACTTTGTCAGAGACAGATCCAGTCACACCATTAAAATCCACTTCAGATGCATTTAAACAATTACCAATGCGCTGTGTCATTGATGAATAATCACAGAGTGCAGATAGAATCTCTGAGGCAGTAGTATGGAATAGTGATTTGGACTTATACCCAAAAGGTTGTGGGATCAAATCCCAGGTGGAGCAGTGCTGGTGTATCATTGAGCAAGGAACTTCACATGGCTTGTTTTAGTAATAAGTTATTATAATAATAAATAATAAATATAAGTCCATTTGGATACAAGCTTTCAGCTCACAGATACGCGATATTCCATGCAAGATTAAATGTTTAAAACATTCTGATATTTTGTTGTTTTGCATTTGTAGTTTCATTTTCATCTTGTGCAAATTAGTAGTTTAGTATGTTAATATTCCCTTTTTGACCTGCTTTAGGAATGAATTTCCCTTCCCTCAATCATTACATTTTTACCAGCATGTACAAATGCCTCTCTTAAGTCACAAATAACAGGGGTTGGTGTTCCAGACTTTTTTTTTACCCTCATATTTGTTTTTCCAGAGCGCTTTCTTACAGTACCTGTGGTAATCTCCTTTTGTTTTGTGATGTACAATGCCAGTCTCTTGCAGCCTCGTGAGCCTGGTCCAAAGACAAAGTGGACGTTGTGCAAACTAAGTCGTACCCCTCGTACAGCGTACCAGGTGGATATTCTTGCACGTGTTCGGTGCAGTGATTTTCATGTTTTCAGTTGTTGTTAAAAGCATCAGTTTATTGAATGGATGGGTGTACTCATCATAATCACTAATTTGAAAAAGAATAAGCAACAATTTATGTGTCTTTTACCTTATTGCTTCTTTGATTAATTTAACTGGAGTGACTCCAGGGATTCCTAGCAAGTAAAAATTAAAATTCATGTTACAGAACCACGTTGAGCAAAATGCAGGATTGACCCTAGTGTTTGTCATTTATGTTTGCAGCCCAAAGCATAAGAAAGATAAATGTTTCTCTCCTTGAGCTTTTCCTCGTAAACATCAATAAGAGCTAAGGGGGTATTGATTTAAGATTTTCTTGGCTGATACAGTACCAATAGCCAACGATTACCTCACCATATTGTTTGATTCTTGAATGTAGCAGACTGAAGGGACTTGCTTCATGTATTCAGAGTCTTCAAAGACACTGGTTAGTCAATCCAATCTTCTTATAGAGGATTAACTAAGATACAAACCAGAGGACACAAGTAGAAACCATGGGGAAGTATATTTTAAACAGAAGGGACTTTTTTACACAAGGAGTGGTAGGAGTTTGGATTAAGTTAAAGTATGTTGTATTGTTGATGCCTAAGTTGCATTGTTACTTAAAACTAGATACTTTACTACTTCTGATACTATAGAATTAATTGAAATTTAACATACAGTATGAATGATTTTTTGTCATATCTATATGAAACTGCTTATATTTACTACTTTTATTATTTAAGATAATTAGTTTCTATAAATAATTAAATTAAAACATACATAGTAACTTATTAAGTCATTGGTTTATGGTAGAAACTGTATACATACTGTATGTGTATCATTGCCAAAAACTGGTCAGTATAAACCATACAAAGACTCTTGGTTGAAGAATGGTTTGTAATAGTATTTATATCCATAATTATTCATTTACCTGTTAAATTGATAACAAATCTGAATTGTATTCATGGCTTCCTTGCTGGATTTGTTGTAGCAAGTCTGCGAATGAATGGTGATTATGAATAAAATGCAACATTTCTGTTTTGTCACATCTCACACATAGCCTGCCCCTCCTTTCATGTACAGTACATGTGAAGCAGCACTGAATAGCTCACTACCAGCATTTCTTCATGGGTTTTGGAGAAACCTCAATGCAGCTTCAGCTTAAGTGCTAAAATGGCCTTCTCAGTATTTGAGCTCTTCTTGGAAGTGTGGGTTTCTTTCACAAATTATGCAGTTTGGAGATCAGCTATCCTGTTGTTAGTTTCTGATATGTTAATGTAATTCCACTTCTTCTGATACTTATTTACTGCAGACAGGCATTGTACTCTGCACACTACAGTACTCCTGATTCACTGTTCATAAGTCACAACATTATTTGTGACAGCTAGCAAAAATATCAGTGTATGTCATTGACTCCCACCAAGAAAAATGACCACTAGCCAATAATTACATTTGTTCTAATATCTGCCATCTATAGGCCACTAGAATACCACTATATTGGTACCCCTTAGGGCGGTAACTGCAAGACTTGTATCTGTAAAGCTTACAGTATATACAGCTAGTAACGGCATGGTTAGTATCTTGAGAATTTATGGGTTTCCAAAATGTAAAGTTAAAACAGCTATATTTAGGAGCCAATGTGAAGAGATTGGGAAAAGGACTCCACCCCAACAGTTAATTATAAAGCATACTGTATGTGCATGCATGTACACTAGTTTAAAGAAATAGAATAATCTGTTTGTGTGGTTTTTAGATGCATCTTGACTGCTAAGATACAGTATCTTCTCCTGGTGATGCACAGCTCACATATGCTCATTCTTTACAAAGGGGTGTAAATGCACACTAAATAATGAGGAGCACTTAAACCCTATAATTTATTGGACATAATTTCTAATGTGGTCGATGCAACAGTAAGAAGGTGTCTTTCTCAACTGCACTGCTGTCGTGCGTGTTTCGTATTCAGACATGTGAAATGTAAAGGAAAGCAACAGGTTTCCTTAATGCACATTTTATTCTGAGAGAGTGATATTTATAGTTCATGAAACAAAACTGTTTTCCCAACTTTTAGAAAAAGCACATCTTCACAAAGCCACTGTTGTTTTTCATGATATTTCTCTGTGCCTGTCATATTGTATTCTAGAGCTTTCAGCATTAAGGACACTTCTACCATTTCCACTACTGTATTCATTTTTAGGTTTCGTAAAATGCTAATATAGCTGTTAACGTGTGTGTCTTTGTTTACTGAAGAGATCAAAACCAAATAAAACATCCCTCACCTAATATATGTGCTTAATTCTGTGTGCTCTACTGGATTTGTTGTGAAAGGCTCACAGCATTATTCAAAACATAATTGGACGATTTGTAGGGTTTGTATGCAAAGCAGTGTTTTGTTTTCTTTTGAGTAAGTTGAAGCCGAGTTTGCTTTTATATGAAACTTTTAATCCTTTTTTTTTTTACTTTATCCAATGGTAGTAATCCACCCATTCCATTTTTATTTCCGTTTTCCTGCTGAGGGTTACAGCATTGTTAGGAATCTTTTGCATTTTAATGAATGTTTTCACAGAATCTCAGATGAAAGTTTCATTGTGTTTAGCTTGAAAGACTATCATTATTGCTGTTGTAATTGTGATCAATCTGCAATAGGTCACCATCATCAGATGATGATGTACATGTCAGGATTGTGTAGTTGATACTGTTAGTATTTTAATATTACTTTTTATCCTTGAGAATTCTAAAGTGCTTTAAAGTACATACTGTATATAACTGACTTAATCTACCACAGAAAGGCAGCACCCATCAAGGTGAGACATGGCCACCATTATACAGTAGATAATACAGAGAACTAAATAAAATTGCTTAAACATTTAGGTAGCCCAGATTGAGCAAGGCCAAAGTGGAATTTAGTCAGGCCACTGAAGTAAATTGCACTGTTCATACGAATAGTGCCATGGGATCTTTAATAGCCAAGTAGTCAGGACTTCAATAGTCTCATCTAAAGGGTGGCACTTCCTACAGTACTGTGTCCCCTGTTACCATATTGCGGCGTTAGTTTGAAAATTTTGGTCCAGGGGGAAGAGTGCCACCTACTGGAGATTTTAGCTTTTAACATCTGAAGAAATTAAAAGGGGTAGAAGTTGATAACGTTGTTGACACCTGGGATTGAAACATTTGGTGAATATGCTTATGCTAACTTACCTAAATATCACACATCTCCTCCATGTTCATACACAAGTAGTTGAACCTTGAGAGATGTTGCCATCATAGCATTTCACAGCATATCCAAGATGATGATTAACCTTCTAAACATAATATAACAAAAACATTTCATTTGAAGAAAGCCATAACAAATAGCAGCTTATGCCTGAGTTATCATGAATGTTTTGTCTGTTAGTTCTATTTATTTTCCACACTTTTCAACAGATGTTAAACAGATTTTTTTTATTAGGCTCCATTGATGTTTTGAGTTAAGTAGAACTAAAAGCACAAGCTTTATCAGATTTATTTGATATCAGTCATTCTGCATCCTTTTAATGCTGGCCTTTTTTGCTGTATTTTATTGTAGTTAATTCAGCAACTCATTCTGTCTTATTTTTGTTTATATCTTTTCATTGTGTGTGTGTAGACCTTTAGTGTGCTCCTAGTCACAACAGAAAGAGACTTTATTGAAAGCAGGGTATGTGAATGCCCAAATAAAACCTAGAGGCCAATTAGTTAGCAGTGCTGTGTTTTCTAAAGTATTGTGAGCACTGAAAAGAAACCCCTATGAAAAAAAATTGAATTCTGTTAAAAAAAATGCTAGCTTCTTGTCCATTAAGCATGAAAGTAATTTGAACTGTGACACCCTTGTCAAGTTGCACTGAAACAGCCTCTTCCTGAAGCCTGAAAACAGCAGCCCTGTCTTTCCATTGAGATCAGCAAGTGATTGATTTTGTTATTAAAGCTATAGCACACAACAGGGTGTGCAGTTGTGGGATTAGACCATACCCTCAGGTAAGATGTGAGTCTGTTTGCTTTACACAGTGCAGTGAAAATATCAGCTGTGGAAGTTTCAAAATGTATCTAGCATGGATAGAGAACAATTGAAAAAATAAGAAAGCTCTCATTCTTAAGAAAAGGTGTGTCTTTAACTTTAATAATAGGTTAAGTGAAAATTTAAAGAGCCCCTTCTTGTTCATTATATTAGTACAAAAACTCCACTCCTGCTTTGACTTTTGTCCAGAATTCACAATATTTTGCTGACAGAAAGTTTCTGGCATAGTTCAACCATTTTGCATTCATTTACTTCAGATGTTAGAAACCACATAATCATGTGAGATATGTAAATAATTTATCTCTCTGTATCTAACATGAGCTACTTTTATACAGTGTTCGGTTTGCACTCCAATAATACATTTTAACAATGTATGTTCTTCAAATAATCAAATACTTTTTTTGTATATTTATAAATGTTTTCATATTTTATGTATATGTGTGTATACATTATGTCTTATGTTGTTGGAAGGTAAATTTCAGAATTTTTCCAAAATGTTTTATTGCTACAAACAGGAAGTATAATAAGGCACTATATTTAAAATAAAATTACATTTTTAAAGAGTAAAACAGTTTGTTTTTTTGCCCTTCACTGCTGAGCTTTTTCTGTACCAATTGCTACACCAACTCGAAAGTGAGATTGTGTGTGCCAGTGTCCTTGAAGTCTCCAGCACTGTTGCCTTTCAGTCTCCATCTCTTCAGCATTGATGGGCAACTGCAGTTTCTGCTCTACAGATCTGTGACATGGGAAGGAAAACATGAAATTATCAGAAATGGAGCCATGTCTTCTGATGATTTCAAATCACGCCTTCAGAGAAAACATTTTGAAGTTTTAAAAATGAAATCAAGTGTCAGAGAATTGGACAACAAGGCTGATAAGATCAAATGTATCATACAGTTGCAGGACTGTTCTTGGGTGTATTCTCTTTTTACATTTAAATGTAAACTGAATCGGAAAGTAATATGTAATAGGTAATGCACGTGTGTTATCATTACAAGATTAATATGTCTCTTTCCCACTGAGCTATTTTATGTATGAGTGCTCTTCATTCTAATATAGTTTAGATGAAGCATGAAATACATTAACAACTTTTATGAATTCTGTGACCTTGAACCATTTCATATAGTATTTTACATTTTGTGGGCTTCTGCTTTAAAGAAGAGCATGCTTAGATACCCGTTGATTTTTGACAGCTGGGGAGGAAGTGCTCTCTTTTAAGATTGATGTAGGCATGCCTACTCACAGTTTTCACCACTGTATCTTATGCCTTCTGGACAATAATAACTATAGTAATTGCTTTCAGTTGTAGAGAGCTTTTCATCCCAAAGGATCCCAAAGTGCTCCACATATCGAAGTAGGCTCACTTCATCCACCACTGAATGGTAGCACCCACCTGGGTGACACACAGCTGCCATTATGTGCCAGCAGCCATATTGCTAAGTAAATCCACTAGTGTTGCCTGACAGTAAACCCTTGGAGACTCATGACAAAGAACCTGAAACACACGGGCTGCTGCTCTTTTTTTCTTTCCTCTTCCCCACTTCTGTTTTGAAGGAAATGCAGGATGTTAGATAAGAAATATAACCAGTGGGCATTATTATTGGAGGCTTACAATATGAATCTCTTCAATGGATATTGGAACCAGCAAAATAGATACTCTTATGCAGTAGACTCCTTCTGGTGCTTTTTATTCATGCTGAGGTAAGCTCAGCAAATTCATTTGCTGTCAGCTTGTATTGAATTTAAGATTAGTATTTATTTTGGCTTTAAAGAGCTTTTGCTCTTTTCTCCTTAAAGTCTTGGCTCAGGGAACACAATAACGTAGGACTTCAGGGAATGCAGGTGAGGCAGGAATAAGCTTACTCCTAAAACTTTAATAATTTTAATTATAAGCCTTCCTTCAGCCTGCTTTTTATCATGAAATTTTCTGTGGTTTAACAGCTTTAGGTCCAGGTTTTAAAATCACAGTCCAGCATAGACATTCGTAAGTCAAAATTATTTGATAAGGTTATCTTATACAATCTGTTGATTGCCAATGTGTTATTTAAAACCACTTGCAAATGTATAAAATATCAGGGACAGACTATACTGTACGTAACATACTGCACTGTAATGAAATTCAGAAACCCCCGAACCTCACCCTTGCTTTGCCTATCCCAGATCTGAATGATCTTCAGGCCTTTAATATATAAGTGTGTCTGACAGTCATCCATCTGTACCTTTATAGTTGAAGTAATCAGTCTTTTTTCACCATATAAGTGGTAATTCACAAACAGAGTTGTCATCAGGAAATCTCTGATTGATGAGAAATAGTACTAAATCTAATTATGCACTGCATCAAGACAATCCCCCGTTGCTTATTAAGAGTGAAATTAGTTGTTTTTTCAACATTGAATTTAATTTAATCCACTTTACCAACAGGTGATGCACCAGGGAGTAACCCCCCTGGGATAGAGAGAGCTACATTAAAATGGCAGTTTAAACTAAGTTTGAATTCATATAATATTAAAATGATGTTACAGAACAAACAAAATCAACACAAGGTAACTGTATTTGGGATTACCTTCTTTATATACAGTGCCTTTTGTTTTTTTAATTAAAACTGGTACTGTTCTGAATCAAACAAGATTAAAAAATATTTTAATCTTCAGTTCATTTGTATTTCAACAAAAGTGTACATAACTATTGTTTAAAAAAATAAAAGTTTGAAATTATGTAAAATATTATCAGAAAACATTCTCATAATTATCATGTTTGATCATGAAAAAATAATTATTTTTGCATCTAACTATATAGTTTAAAATAGTGTTGAACTGAAGCTTTCTTAAGCAATAGGTTTGAGACAAACATGGAAGGTACCGTAGCAGAAAAAATGTCATTCAGGCTGGATTTGGATTCCACTGACAGGAAGTTAGTAGTATTCCAGTATACAGAAACTGAAGCTACGAGGTGGAAAATGGCAGAAATGAAAATGCTGGTAAAATTCTAACTGGTTTAGATTATGTTATGTCCTGCAGGTACAGTGTGCAGTTTTACTTTGTGAACTGCTGAAGCCTGACAGTGTTCATTCTATGTGAAAATGTACCCTTGAGGCCTGTGGGATTAAGCAGTCATGCAACGTAAACAGAACCTACCTTCAGATTGCAGAAGAAATCGAATAAATCATGTTTACTACAAATGTGAAATGTAGTGCAAACTTTTAAAATGTACTGAGCACTTGTTGAGAAGCTTGTGTCTCAGGAAGTAGTGTTTACACAGAAACATCTTTGATGAGCTGAGTAACATACTGTGCATATATCATTTTAAATGGAAATGCGACTGACGGTGGTAAAACACAATTCTAAACAAGTAGTGGACTACATTGCAGACTTCAAGATGCAGTTTCTTGTACTGTGCACTATGGTTTGCTGCAAAGCACCAGATCTTCATTGTAACAGCACAGCATTTTCTTTGTTTTCAACTCAACTAAGTTTATAGTAAATCAGCTATTGTTCATTTGTGAATACAACGTACATGAATAGAAAATATATTGCTCTTCCTCTGTTTTTTAAATTAAAAAATATATATTTTAGAGTTGATGTTAACACAGGTGAAAAACTGGGATAATTGTTCTAGCTATCTTCTCTACAAATGGTGTAGTAATTGTGAAACTAATCGATACAGTACATCATTTGGAATGAAACTAGTCTGTGGCCAACTTATAAATCAGTATCTCGCCTCATGTCAGGCCCCATTTTGTCGTATCTTGACCAGTATTTCATACATTGGGCAAGAGATGGCCTAGTTCCTTCTTCAAATTCGTAAGATGTAATCAACTGTGCTTTCCAGGGTAAAAGCTAAACAAAATGGTCTCTGCCACAGAGTTCAAACCAATCACAGCACAAAATGTTTGAGTCATTCAGTAAATGAATAAAATGTCTTTCTCTCTCTCACTTTAATTTACTAGGCAGTATAGAAGGCCTTCTTGATAAAATATGTGAATACTCCCTTTTATTAGTATGAAACTGCTAGAGTACGAAACATCTAAGAAGAATTAAAATATTAAAGCAGAGTCTTCCTGTAGTTCCAAAATATATAATATTCAAATACAGTATGTCAAGGTAAATGGATGAGACCAGACCAAATGCCAGACCAGAACAATGCAATTCAGTGTGAGAAAAACTGTAGATTAAAGTCTTTTTTTTACTTTGTATTTCTCTCTTTTGTACTGTAAATATAATCTCTTCCAATTTCGATGTTTGTTGGCACAATTGATAGGTGGATAGCCAATTGATTTCTCACCATGCTGAAGTATAATACAGCATCATAGATTTAATGTTTAGAAAGGAAAAGGAATGTTTTTGAACCTGCCAACAAATTTGATGATGACAAACATGTATTTATCTAGTTTCAAACCTCTGAAGTGGTTACCGCAAATTTTCCAGCTATTGAGTAGCTTATAGATTTTTTTGAAAATGTTTTTTGCTCATAATTTATTATTCAGTGTGAAACTAAAATAACCATTAACATTTTTAAAAACGTCAAAACCTGCTTTATTTTTAAAATATGAAAATGCCTTATATTAAGAAGGTCTCTGTATATACAGTATTTGTGGAGTAATGTACATTCAGACCATCTTAAAGTACAAGTCAGCTGTGCTATGTACATAATATTATTTCAAGTTACATAATGTTAATGGATATACTGTAAAAAACATTTTAATTTTGCAAAACAGTTCTTGATCTTGAACTATTCATAAGTTTAACACCAAAAATGATAACACCCATAACATAAATCAATGTTTTGCTTAAACACACATGCAGAAATACTCGTTTCTTGTGTTCGTTTCTTATATTTTGGTATATGAGACACTGTTGATTTCTGTAACACATTTAATTTTGTATGAAGATATCGCATTTGCCTTGCTCACTGTGAGCTTGATTTATATTAGAAATGAATGTGATTATAATTGGGAACTTGTATGTGTTATCACAGTACGTTTGCAAACGTACTATAATTTGTATCATGTGGTATTACTTCAAAAGAATTTCTGTTTATTTCTTCTCTTGTGTGTTAGGTACACTTATATTATTTGCAGTTTGTTCAAGAGGCAATATAGAATAGTGAGGAAAATGGAGTGTTTTTCAGACAGTTGAATGCACTAAATTATAGATATTGCACCTAAGTGCATGAAAGCTCTGGAGAAAGCAACAGAGACTTTGTAAGGTTTACAACACATTAAATTGACCCTCTAGGTAGACCCTTGAGAAATAAACATTAATTCATTAGTGTCCTCTTAAAACATGATTTTTCCTCATTAATAAGAGGAGCTCATGCATTGAGCTTAGCTCATCTAAGTTAATCTGTTGGTACCTGTTGAGCAGGATATCAGATGTATTAATTGATCTCTTGTTAATAGGACACACGTAACAAATTCACACAATCCTCAAGACGAGAAACAGCCTAGATAGTTGTTTACAGTATTGTACATGTTCACTGTATTATTTGCTGTCTGTGTTGTCTGTGTACTCATTCAGTGTAAAGCCTTGAATGGAAACTAAAATTAAGTGCTTCCTCAATGTTGGAAAGAAATAATATAAAAGATATAGAAAGAGGTCTCCCAGAGACACACATTAAGAAGCAAGTGAAAAAGACAAAGGCAGTATTTCAAAAACAATTGAAAGAATTTCATGAATAAGTTACAAATCCACAAACTTTTTTTCACTTATATTATACAGTAAAGCAAAACCCTTTTGGTATTTGCAGAGAAATCTGCTTGTACTTTTGATGTAGATTGTTGATATCAGCTAACCAGAAAATTAGCACTCATACCCAGTTAACTGTTTCACACTGGAGCATGCAGCAGATTGTACACCAGATAAATACTGCCCAGTCATGCAGTTGATCACTAGCGTCTGTTTTCTGCTTTTCCCACACAGTTTGCTTCTGAAAACTTCTTGTTCATTATATATTCCAAGGGTTCTCTTTGTGTGTTTGTGCTTTATGGGTTCCAGTTCAATATTCCTGTGGTCCTGTACTATTCCGTTGGTCTTGGCCTTTTTGCCAATCTCACAATGATGTCACACATTTGTGGTTGTGTTTTAGTCTAAGCTCTTCAGTTCTTTTATATGTTTTATATTTCAAGGGATTTTTTAAAATTGTCTAGCAATATGATTAAGCTTTCATTTAAAACTAGAGCTTTTGCATTACTGTATTAGTGAAAGCCTATATTGTATTACAATAACTAGTAGCCTAGTTCTCCAGGTGGCATGTACCTACCTTATTCCTCTGGAGAAGCAATTAGTTTGTGAACATCTTTGAGTGTTTGCCTGAATGACGGAATAGCAAGTCCCATGACATTGTGATAGGCATGCCTTTGTTACTTGATGATGTCAGCAATTCAGACTAAGACAGCTCAGCTTGATATGTTTTGTTTTGCTTTGTTTTGTTTTGTAGTCGCTTACTTCAGATGTTCATATCAAATGAATGTTTTATTTATGTAATCTGGAATATGTGACATAAACTCTGTGGCAGGCATATAGTTGTTTGGAATTTTGGGATTCATGTTTTGTAGCTTAAGAGGCTGTTGCAAGTGCACAATGCAGTGCAAAAGTTAAATAAATTATGTAAAGACCAGATATTTCATTTATAGAACATTTTGACTTCATTCAGCTTTTAATTAGAGCGTGTTGTGGTAAATGAGTTGTTCAGTACTGTAGGTGAACTTTTGTTCTCTAATGTAGAATATCTAACATGGGGCATCTTATATGATTCTTATATTGAAGTGGTAATCTTTGAATCCCAACAGGCCTTGCACTTGTTTTACAAACAAGTCAGCTACATTCTTTATCATGTCTGTTAAGGAGCACAGCTGAATTAAAACTGAATTGCTGCTTTGGATTGTCAGGATGTGTTTATTGCATGGATATACTGTATGCACATCTATAGTACAAACTATTGTGGACCACTGAATATTTTTAAAGTTTCTCGTTTTTTACATTTTTTATGAACATCGCCTAAGACATAAATAGTTGTAAGTTTCTTATAATTCTTAATTATTATCTAATTAATTAAATAAGCATTTTTTAGTGAATTAGAAATCTGAAAGTTTTGTGACTGAAATCTTATCATTATCATGAAAATCGTTCAAAGCCTACACTCCTGAATTTTATAGGCAATGTAAAATTTTTGCTTGTAAAAATAGTGCATGTTTGTCTTTGGATCCCTGTGCTGCAGAGCAAGGTTGCGTTTCATCAACATTTGAGTTTGTTGTTCTATAGGTATATACTTTTCTCGGAGAAAGAGCTTCCTTTACAGCCTAAAACAAGTGTCTAAGATATCATTAGGGGATTTAATATAATCGATGAGACTTCTATGACGCACTGTCTGAAAGTGAGAAATGTCCTTCACAGAGAAAGGTGCAGATTTCAGTCATGACTTAAAAGTCATGTTTTGTGTATAGAATTGCCATAAAAATCTTTTCATAATTATTTTAAATGCATTATAAAATCATCATTTTATACAGTACCATAGCTCAAGGCAACAATGGAACAATGCACTTATGTATGCAGTATATTTTTACAAGTGTCTAATGGTATTCTGTGCTGCTTGTAAACTTTCTGTTACTCAATGATTTCGGTGAAATGGTTTCCCTCTAAACAGGTTTGTAATTTACCTCTATATTTATCCGTTCTTCTCTCATATCAAAACACCACTCACCACAACTGATTTTTGTACACATACAGTTGTATGCAAAAGTTTGAGCACCCCTGGTCAAATTGCATGTTTCACCGAATCTCTAAGGGAAAAGAAGATAACACAACTCTGCAGGGTACAAACTTAAACATGACATTTTTCTGCACATTTTAATGCACAATTAATATTTGTTTGCTGAATTTAACAGATTGAAAAAAAACAGTGAATGTTGCATGTGCAAAGGGGTCTGCATTTTCTTTAATTATATTGTCTGCTTTCATGTTTTTCTGTCTGCATATTTGGATTTGACTTTTGGCTTTGTAGTAGCAAGTGTGATTGTGGTATTTTAAAAGAAACTGTAATGTTTAATACTAACTGGAGGTTAGGGAACTTGTTGGATTGACAAAGTATTTGTATATTGTTATACGTTTTTCTTATTAGAGAAATGGAACCTTGTCTTTATAAATCGTGTTTACAAACTGGTCATTTTCATAATTTACGGTGGCTTTAGAAATGATAGATTCACTGAGGGTCTTGCCTATAAAGGCTCTGAACTGAATGCAGGCTTGACCCTATAATCCAGAGATCACTGGTTTAGATCTGTGCTATTTAGTCACTGTGACTGAAAGCTCCAAAGGCATGGTGTACAACTGATAGGGTACTGTCTTTTTTCCTTGACTTGTTGTGCAACAGCAACCCCTGGCAATGTTATTAGTGAGAGCTGATCATGTCCTCCATCTGCTGTTTGTGCTGAGTTTGCAGCAGAAGAGGCCAGTGATCTAACAATATGCATTTAGGAACAGACAGCTCTGTCTGGTGTACTTCTGGCATCAGGACTGTAAGCTGTGTGCCAAGTTAATAAGCAACTGGCAATTTCGAAATATAGGGGTATAAAAAGTAACAAAAATAGTTGATTCCAAACTTAATTTTAACGGTCTGATCTTTTGCCAATGTACTGATATTTCACTAGGGGCACTCCTGCACATTAAACTTATTTCTGTCATGCTTATGCTTGAAAGATTGTGTAGATTTATCTGTTGTGGTATTGCAGTTCTTCCTTGTTAAATTTATTTTTCTCATATTAATGATTGTGGCTCTGACAGAAGGTTCTCTTGTGGAAATAATAATGAGAAAGTGGGTCTGATAAATACTGCAACTGCTTTGAGACATGAATCTTTTTAACTTGATTCCCCATCATGTTCCTCCTGAGTTCACTAAGATTGAAGTACAGTACACACAGATAGTAAAGCAAGTCATCTGTCAAATGAAGTAAGATGTTATAGGACTACCCATTGGATATTGCAGAACTACATCTTTTGTAATTGTCTCTGGCATAAGACACTAAACAAAATCTATCAATCCATTTTCGAACTGCTTCATCCAGTGCAGGGTCATGGGGAAGCAACGGGCATAAGGCAGGATACACCCTGGACAGGACACCAATCCATTGCAAGGGCACATGCACAGTACATGTATTCACATCAGAGTTAGTTTCCCAGGAGCTACTTAACCAACCAGTATGGCTTTGGACTGTGGGAGGAGGGTAAACAATACAAATTCTTGACAAATTGATTATTTTTTTTCTACAAAAGGAAAATGCAAAAACAATTAACCTAAAGTAAAAAAAATACATGAAAAAAGTTAATACTGCCTGGAAAAAGTGTATAATAAGTCTGGGCCCTAGTGAAGGGGGACTTTCTCAGTAGCCACGCAGTGGAAGCTTTTGCAACTACTATATATTGAGACCTCTGAAGGTTGTTTATTTCTCTGGAGTTTAATAAGGAGGTAGCTCAGCAGAAGGCATTCAGCAGTAGGATATATCATCCTGGTTAAGATCTTAAGGCTCTTCTGAAGACTGTAGGCAAAAGGTCATTGACCTACATAAGTTGTGAGATGGCTATGACAGAAAAATCTGACATTTCTCGCTTTAGTGTCCATTAAATAAGAAATTTAAGGATAGTAGCATAGTTGGAACCCTACCAGGAAGAGGACACCCAGGGCTGTGAGACAAGTGGCTCTGGAGACAACTTTAATCCAAAGGCAACAGTTGTATATCTCCATTACACACTGAAACCTTCAAGATACGAAGTCATACAAACTGCCGTTCAACATTGCCTGCTTTACTGTGGTATGCATGGCCTGGTTACAAGGAAAAGGCTTAATATGAGGGTGAACCATGAAAACAGGTGACCCAGATTAGCAAAACCACATCTAAATGACAGTTGGAGTCATGTGTTATGATGAGACATGCTTAGCTTCTGCTCATTGCCCAGTCACTATGAGGTCGTGGAACCTGTTGAGATAAGTGAAATCATAAATTCCAGCACATACCACGTCATATACCATGCAGCTGGTTCCCTTTGCCAAGAAGCCCAAATCTGGCAAAAAAATAATATTTCAGCATGACAGTGTTCAAAAGCATACTGTACAGTACATCAAAATCAACAAAGAAATGCCTAACTGCACACAAAATACATTTTCTTGACTGGCCATTAAAATCTCCTGACCTCAATCCAATTGAACATCTGTGTTTCAAACTCAAGTAGGCAGTTTACAAACAGACACCAACAGGTCTGAAGGGCCTAAAACAATTCTGTCCTTGGCAAAAACGACCCTTCATAATTGCCAGCAACTCCTTGCATGCTAAAAGCGCATCTTGACAGTATAATCCATGCCATAGGTACTAAATACAGGAGTGTGAATGAATGTGACCTTCATGTTTTGTAGACATAAACAAGTTACAACAAACATGACTTTGCTATTTGCACAGTTACTGTATTATGGTTACAGTAGAATTGTTTTAGATTTTTTAGGTTGTTGTTGTTCTATTTTAAGGGGGTTTATAAATAAATCTGAAAGGCACTGAATTTACTTTTTTATGCACACAAATTAAGGAGTTTGTAGGAAATCATGAGGTATAACAGGGATCTTGCAATAATTATATTGATTTTTGTTAGGAATTAGTAGTACAGTAATCAGAGGATTATTGTTTAAATTGAGAACAAGAGTCACTTTTGTCACACAAAGAGTGATTGGAATTTGGAACAAGCTACAAAGCCACATTGTGGAAGATGATACTATTGCTCTTTCAAGAGCTACTTTGTTTGTTCTTATGTGGGTATTCCTTTTCTGCTCTGTTTTTGAGTTTGCAAAGTGGCTTGTTCATAAAAAGTGAACGTAGAGTACTGATTCATATGTTGCATGTTCATTTGTGACAATACATTTGAAACTCACATCATTAGCAATATGCCTTTCTTTATTTGTAATATAAAATGACTGTATATGTACTGAAGAATAAGAAGTTAACTACTGCTCAGGTCCACATAAAGTTGATGACAGTAAATTTTGAAATGTTTAAATCAGTTGCGTTATAAACAGATACTGTACTATACGAATAGCACTTGATTCCTCCTGCTGCTTTTGTTAAAATACATGCCTTGGAATATAGCTGCATTCAGATCTCTATACCCATGGTCACTGACTGGAGCAATTTACTTTTGCTGTTTAGTAGAGTTTACGTTTTTTTTTGTTTACAAAGTTGTCAGTATTTTATAAAATGTACAACATTGTTAACATAAAGAATTTCAGGTGTTTTATTTAAACTTTCTAAGGGATTTTTTTTTCCTTAAAATTTCAACTTTCTCTGCAAATATTAGAATAATCATGATATGTTGACACTTCAGTATGTTGATGTTTTTTGTTTTTTGTGCACGATTGACTTACCAGTCTTCCTCATGAAAACATTCAGTGTTCTTATGTTATGGTAGTTATTGCACTTTCTTTGACTTTCTTTTTGTGCTGTGTTTGAAATACAGCATTGGTTTTGAACTCTGTTATCTGAGCATCTTAAGAGCTGTGAAAACACTAAGAATATCTGTGTGGGAAGATGCACTGTCATTCTTTTCACTTGTCCTCATAATGAACTTTGTTCTTGTTCATCTTGAGATTAGTTTGGATGCCTTCCTTGTACCTTTTCAAGCAAAATAATCTATTTTTAATGGAGTGAGCATACAGTACCTGAAACGCAGGTACTGGGTGTCTAGAATTCTCTTGTTAGGTCCTGCATGTTTCAGAACTACATAAATGTAGACACTCGGAAGATGTTCTTACTTTTAAAGTACATTTTTATAAACATCTCCTCTGAACTTAACACTTGTGAAGAAAATAGTTTAGTACAAACCAAATGACCTCTGTGGTTAATAGGAATTACATGTCAACTGTTGAAGATCATCTAAGTCCAGATTTTGAAAATTATTGTGTATTTGTTTCCTAATAATCACAAGTTATTAGTTATTAAACAATTTTAATCACAAAGGAATTAAATTAAACCATTCCAGTTGTGCATCAATGAGAAGAAAGGACCATTATTAATGCAAAGCAATAGACATGTTGAACATACTAATAACACTATAAGATAATTATCCTAACTTCATATACAATATATGATTATTAGCTGATATTATTTATAATTTACTGTATTTTGCCTTCCCTTTCATTTCTTTGTCCCTTAGTATTATCAACAACAGTTCATTTCACAAGATCATCATACCTGGCTTTTACATGCATTTTTCAGCTCAGTGCCTGCTCATAGACATCACAGGTTTCTGTAAAATTACTTGTCATTCAAAGGTGAGACTCCAGATTCACGCATAGGTTGAAATGATCATAAGATGTGTTGAGTGATGTATTTCTTTGGCATTTGGGTATCAAATTATACACTGAAATACCAGCAGTATAAAACAGTGTATGTGCAAATTACCACAGCATGCAGCCATGGAAGACACGGTTTTAGTATGAGGTTGATATATGGGTACCAATTGGCTGGGCAATGTGGTGTATAAAACTTAAATCAGATTTGATCAGGCCAAAAGTACAATGATTACTAAAACTGTCACTTAGCCATTATACTCATTGCCTGTTTGCTGTGAGGCCTTTGGTAAGTCAAGCAGAGAGAGTCTTTCTAAGCACATCAGGAAGCCTCTGAACACAAGGCATGCTTTGAATTAATACAGACATGTCAATTTTCTTGTGGCATTTTGAAAGAAAGCTAAACTGTAGTCAAGAGGTGCTAAATGCTTTAAAGGAGGTCTAATTGCATATTAATTTGAGTGCAAACATTATGTGTTTGAGAAATGGGCATGTTAAGAAAGGACAAATTAAAATGTTTTTGGTTGGCCGTAGCGATAAATCAGATTTAATCCTGATATGGCTTGAATCGCAAAGTTGCATGTGTAAGTAATTCTCATTATTGCTGTGGAACTTTGACAGAAGAATTAATTGATATGTTTTGTCTGCCTGTGGTTTGTGTCTCTAATGGCTTGCCACTGCTCGTCTGTTGCCTTCTTTGACTAATTGTCTATTTTGAAATCAGTTTTCGCCTTCTGTCTAACTGAGTTTATTTTCTGCTTCCCACAGATAGTGGGGCCCTGAATGGACCAGCATTTACACAGCAGCCAAGCAGCATTGTTTTCTCAGTAGATTCCTTGGGGAACAGGGAGGCAGTTTTCAATTGTGAAGCTGAAGGCAACCCGCCACCTTTATACAGGTAAAAAGAGCTACATTAGAGCTCAATTTTTCCTTACTGATTGTTTAACTTGTTTTTCTTTCTATGCTGCAAGTGAAAGTCCCTGAACACTAACATACTGTAATAGAGCTTTTGAGTGTCTACTGAGTGCTTCTATCATCGAAGCATCATAGGTTCGATCCTGGGCCATGTCAACGACCAACTGTGATGCCCCAGGTGGCACTGTTGCTGCTGTAAAACAGTATCGCAGGGACCTCTGTGATATCCCAGGCACCTAGTGCTGTGAGTGAGGGACATGCTTCTCGACCAGTCAAACTTCAGCACGAGGCTGTGTTGTCTGCCCCATAAATCCTCCTTCTTCCCCATGTGTAGTTGAAGGATTTACAGCCTTGAATCAAGACATGAAAGACAATTTGTGATTCCATATTACATATATATAAAATATATATAACATGAATCTAAATGACAATTCAGAATTTCTAAAAAAACAGGTACAGTAACTGATGACATACTGTACACACAGTAATATAAGTATAATGCCAACAGAAAATGGTAATTTGCTTAAAAATGAACAAGTGCAGTGTTTAACACAGTCATCGTTATTCAAGAATTAAGAATGGTTTGATTGAATGTGTATTGAAAATCTTGCTTAAATGTTTTTTTTGTTTTGTGCATGCCATCAGCTATCCCTGTGGGATATTTTACTGTTCAGAGGAAATGCTCAAGAGTTAAATTAAGGAGGAGTATAGTAAGAAACATTTCTAATTAAATTGTATAGAGAAAAACTGAAAAGAGTGAAAAAGATTAGTGTCCTAGTATTTATATTGTTAAAAACTTGATTTCCCATAGTAGATGTGAAATTAATGATGAGCAAAATAACTCTGGCACTACCGCACTATAGCAGACTCGATTCTTCTGAGAAGCTAATGTTGTGTTCTGTTTTTTACTTTTGTCTTTAGAATAACAGATGCTGTACGAGTAGAGTAAAGGACTCTTTCAGTTATCACTTATTTTAAGACATTTAATGGCACTAGCTTGTGAAGCATAAACATGACTATAAGGTAAAAAATACTAATAAAATCTGATTAGCTTTTTTGTTTTCTCCTGCATTTATTGCTAGATTTAATTCATAGTTAAATGGTAATATCTTTTGCTATGCTGCTGCAATAAAGACAAAATATGTAACATTTAATTCAGCTGGCAATCAAATAAAACAAGAATTACCATCTATTTTTCTAGTTGTGATCGTGTGTATGCCTATAGTGAAAATCATAATAACATACAGTAATACATAATATAATCTCTACTGCATACTTCAAATCATTGTTGCACTTCAATTGTGTCAGCCCAATTGATGGGTGTGCTATGTCAAGGAAGATTGCATTGTTTAATGAGAGTGGAGAGGTGTCAGATATAAGTGAGAAATAAATGATTGCAAAAACAAATCTGATTCACTTTGTGTTTTAATTCTCACTTGCAATGCCAAATAGACCATTAGCAAGTTATTGTACCTTATTTTGAAGCAGCAGCAAGGTCTAAATCAATCATGTTTGTATCTACCAACCATCAGGAAACTGCTGAATCAAGATGCAGGAGGATTGGTGCATTTAGCAGTTGGAACTCTGCCAGATGAAAAGCCAACCAGATCACCTATTCCTAGTGGTCTGTCAAGGATATTGTGCCGCTCCACTGAAGCCTTTAATGTCATGTGAAAGGTTAAGAACTGTTTTCATGTGGCTGGGGGGAAAACTGCATTCAAAGTTCATTTAAAACATTTCATGATGGCATAAATGGGCACTTTAGTGACCAGAAAGGTCTAAAATGTTTATCCCCAAGTCCTTCAAAACAGTACATATTCTATTCTTGTCAAGAAAAACTAAATGCACAGGGACTATTTTATAAGACCAGTACTGCACCCCCAGCAAATTAGCATGCTAGTTGGATGCTTCCATTGTCACAAAAAATATTACTCTGTGCTCCGTTTCAGCATACTACTAATACTTTCTGACTTCAGGAAACAGTTCACTGCACAGGAAGCGATGGAAAATTAAAAAACCTCTCAGTAAACTCTGTCTACTTACAGTATGTACCAGATGGCACCATGCTACATATTGGAAGATAGTACTATAATTAGTGTGATTGATGAGCAAGGGATTGAATTAAAAGGTAAAGTTTGTTATTAGGTTTCGATAAATGAAACATCATTCTTCATATTTTTTTCCAAAGTTTGTGGAGATGGTTAGTTATTGAAACAGCTAATGTTTGGACCATTAACCTTACAGTTCAAATGGGCATTACAAAAAGATGGAGTGAAACTGATGGTTGTGTTTTTTCTGTAATAAAAATATGCTAAATATGAGTTTTTTCTGCCCTCAACAGACATTTATTTAGAATATAGAAATGTTTTGATGTTTTAAAATTTGCTCACTTGCATCGGTACACAGAAGGATCTTAAACTTTTACTCCTCTGAAATTACTTGATTCATCTTGATTCATCTGATATTTATCACATAAATTCCAAGGATGTCTGTAAAAATAAAGCTATAGTTTCTGTAACTGGAAAATGGACAACAATAGTGATAAATCATGTAATCAAAAAAGAAAGAAAAGATTCAAGGCTATCAGGAGGATTTGCTGAGGATGTGCTTAAATCTTCTTCAAATAAAATAACTTTGTAGTTCAAATGGTTTTAGAAATCAGTGTTCACAACAAATGACCAAGATTTTGTGATCAGAATATAATAACCATTTTAAAAATAAATAATTCTTGTGTGGATAAATTCTGCTTGAGTTAACAGATGTTTTTCAGGCAGAAGGCCACTGCATATGGTATTTTTATTTCCTGGCAATGCAGTCCCAACTTTCTAGGTGTTTCCTGGAATCACTGCTGAGAGGCATACTTAGCTACAGGTATACAATAGTTCTCCTTTGAACTGGAAAAAAAAACAGGCTTGGGTTTTAAATCTCAGCAATGTGTAAAGTTTTATAAACATCCTATTTTTCTGCAGCTCTCTACTATTTCCACTTTTCTTTGATAAAATAGTACAGAGTTACCAACTTAATTTGTGTAATTTCAAACTCTTCAATCCATCTCAGCTAAAACACAAAATCACTAGATCAATCTAATCAGGCAATCACCCCTGCTTTAGTGATTTGCTTTCTTACCTGATCTGTTAGGCTGCATCTTTACTGAAAGTAAGAAAAAATAATGCTCCAGACATTCTATTCTCATGATTGATAGAAACTACAAGTCTCAACAAGTTCACCTAACATTGATTCCAATTGGACCTCAGTACCTTCATGCACTCTACTTCTCTTTAGGTCATCCAGTTTAAACATTATTATGCATAACTAAATGTTAACATTATTTCTCTCTCACATTTACTGTATTATCCCACACTGACTATCTGTTGTAACCACAACAACACACTGATGTATCTTATGGAAAAACAAAAATCAGCTCATAATATTGCTGATCTTCACTTTACAACAGTGCTCTAATAAGAAAAGATATGCATGTTTCTGTAAAACCTGCACCAATGGATTGCTCTGGTGTTTGCATTATTACATACCATCATCTTCCCTGTGAAGCACTTTATCATAGGTAGTATTGGAGACAGTTCCTTTTAAAAAAGTGATCTGTTACAGTTCCAAGTTACTTGATTAAGGGGAAAATAATTTACTCTACAGAATATAGATGTATAGTAACTATCTTAAATAGTTACTTTTTAAGATAATACATCAATACAGTAATATAAAAATCTATTTGATTTCATTTTAAGAAATGAACCCATTAAATAAGTAATTTGTAACTGTAATGGATTTAAACGTCACTTTACCCAACACTAATTGTAGATAGAGTATACATGCTAAGGCATTTGTTAGGTTCTTGTTATGGAAAAACAGTTCGTGTGTGGTATTTACAAAGCACATACTGTATACTGTAAATAATTTATTCCTTATCATCAATAATGCCAATTTCTTTTTACATTTCCTGTTTATAATGGGTTATTCATAAACTACCTTGTAATTTGTGCCTAAAATGAAACATTATTGTAGTTCCAAAGCCAATTTAAAAAGGTAAGCAGGATGCTGAAATATGGCACCCAGAGAAGTATACTTTCTTCTCTCAGTGGTCTCTAAACTGTTTGATCTTCATGTCCTGAAGTTTCCTGGATGCTGCACTTTCCTGGATCTATAGCACTCATACCAAACACTCCACTCCTTTTCATTACATCTTAAAACTGTGCTCTTAAGACAGGCAACTCTTACTCTTTCTCAGACAGGCACTAACACCCAAGGCATACACACAAGAAACAATCACACACATTTGTCATGTGCTCATTCTCTTTGGATGTGTGACCTTCAAACCAACTGTATTTCTCCCCTTGAGACAACTCCTGTCTCCAGTAACATACATTAGCATTTACTATGTAATCAGGTCTTTTTTAATGTTAATTAAACATGTTTAGTGTTGATTGTAGAATTAAATGTCCCACAATATAATGTTGCAACAAGGTAAATAAAAATATCTGGGCCATTCATTTTTTTTTTCAACTTCATAGGTTTTACCTTTGTTTCATAATGTGGATATAAAGCCAGTTAGGATGTAACTTCTGAGTCTCTCTGTTTAAAAAACAAAGATTCAAAGTCTAGTTTCTGGTTCTGGTTGTGTATACTGTATATTCATTAATTAAATGAACTCACAACTTCTAACTACGTTCTGTTCATATGAAGTCAAAATTTGTTCTTATTATGACTCAGAGTATACAGCCAAACAGGACAAATATTACAGATGTTATCAAAATCTTTATTGATTATTATGATTGTTTCTCATTCTGTGTTAAATTTGAAGAATGTTATTTCATTTGTAGATAAACAGTTTTGAAAAGATTTATGAATCTTACCTTTTAGGCAAGAGTGGACTGTTAAAATGTAGTCGATTAATGCAAGAAGAGTTCAGAGTATTTTCTTTTAAGAGTGGTTAGCACCTTTTCTCGACTCGATAGGATCAATAGCACTCACCTAAAAGTGTTAACCTAATAAAAGCATGCTGTTTTGTTTCAATTGAGAGATCTTTTTGAGCACCACTTCTCAATGATGGGTATCATTTGAAAGCACTTTACATTCTATCAATAATACCTTTCGCGATACTCTAAGCAATATTGTTCATTGTCCAGATAAATATTTAATGTATTTTCTTTCCTTTGAAAATAAATAGAAACATTTCAGTTGCTTACAGTGCATTAAACCAACTGTGCAGGTCTTGATCTCTTCTCATATTCAGTTTTAATGAAAAGTTGAAAGAACTTGGTACATGCAGATGGTTTGCACAGTGGTCTCCAGAGATGTCAAGACGGGAATGAGGACAAGCAGCAAGTGAAGAATGGTAATATCTTAATAGTCATGATGTAATTTCACTCTGTGAGGACAAGTTTATGGAGAAATCTGATGCCTTTTAAATACAATTCTAACCAAAAACCATGCTTGATGTTTTATGAGTGAAGAAGTATTAAGCTTTGGTCAGGCTTAGATGCACAAACATGTGCAGCAATAATGTGTGGACAATAATCTATTAAGGAATACGTATGTAGTTCGTAAATCTATAGAATTTATCAGGACTAGGGAGTGAATAATTTAGAGGTGGTCTGCTTTAAGTGCAGTGGGATATCCTTGTTCTGTATGCATTACGTTTGGGTAGCTGAGCTCTGAGCCAAATATTGTGGGGAGATTAGATGTACTGTAGGTAGTATTTACAAATGTTACAGTTGTTTTGCTAGATCATATGCCACATGCACATAAAATAAACAGATTTGCTTACAGTATATAGTTTTAAAAAGATAAATGTGTAACCCTTTTTATTTAGTTAAATGTGTAATAGAGATAAAAACAGTTTGGTTATTTGGATTCATTGTACTGGGGAAACCAAAAATCATTGATTGGGTGGAATCCATGCAATTGTTTTATTGTTTTGTTGCCAGGTTATTCCAGTGTAATGCAGTGAAAATCCATAACAAAACTGCACATGATTAAGAATAACAAACAGAACCTGAAAGTGAAACATCCTTTTTTCTTTTACCTGATGAAAATGATGATTCATTTTCTTCCACTTCTTCCCACTGAATACTGATTAATCAATACCAATTCTTTTCAGCTCTTCAATTTCAAGTGTTAGTCACCTCTGTCAGGGGTACTCTAAGCCTCGCTTTAAAAAACATTCAAATGATTGCTGTAGTCCTAATATTTATCATTATCATTAATTTATATAGTTATCATTGTCATAGAATTTGATATTACTTCCATTTAATATATTAAGCGCTGTAAAACACAACAACTCTTCAATTTACCAGAATATTTATTAGATGTCTAGGACTTAGAAGTATTGTATGAAAGCCTTGTGACACTGACTGTCACACTGAAAACCACTCACATCTCCTAATTGAAATTATTAACATCAGTCAAAGCTTCTAACGTTTGAACAGCTACAATTACACTTACAACAGAACATTGATAATTGCATTATTGTAAATGTAATTTACGTGTTTTTTTCAACACCTATTCAAATTTAGTATTAATGTGGTTTGGAATGGCTTAATAAGTTAAAAACAATAATTAATAAGGTTAATGAACCTACAGTAAATGTTGAAATCCATGTTAAATAGTTACATGTTTATTGGTTGCTTTGTTTTATCTCTGTTTTTTGTTTGTTTTTGTCTGGATACCAGTCTCCAGTCAATAAAATTTGTTCGAAAGAGGTCTGGGGAAGATAGTTTTGAAGTTACTTTTCATGCATGGCTTATATGAATTACAGTCTGCAGTACAGTAAGGGAGGCTATCAATTATTTCACTCGCCCTGAAGAAATAATAAGCAACTAATAAGCATGTCCCTCATAATGATTTGTAGTGCCCATCTCTAAAAAATGATTAAAAACCAAGATCTTGCTTAGTCACCTGTTTAAAGCTTTCCTTTATCAGCTTTGAGCTTTATTGATGAAAAATGTAAATGTATGGAGCGTGTGCATGATGTAAATTGCAATAATTACAGGCTCACAACTTTAGAAAGCCATTCCAGTATTTAGCATCATTGATTTTCTCACTCCTTAAAATGAGGCCTGTAAATACAGAGAGCTAAAAAAAATCGGCTGCCATCATGAATGAATAATACCTAGCACTGATTACATCTAACATCAATAATAATTGTCGTCTGGTGTAGAATACAGATCTGTGTAACAGGAGGAAGAACGATTTGTTTTAATTACTGCTTTATAATGATTAAACCAAATTGTTATGCAGTATGACTAGATGAATTGCAAGAATGATGGCACAAAACTTGGCATCCTTCCTAGGAAGTTGAAAGGAGTGTACAGAGTGGCATGCTGGGCATCAATTTTAATCACTACTATTATAAATATAGGGATACAGCTTCAAAGGACAGTTACAAGGGCTATGCTTGGAGGCTACATCTTCTCTTGATTAATTATTTACTATCATAATTGCACTAGCATGGAGAGGTCTTTTTTTTTCTCTGCCAGGTAAGGTATGTAGAGGTTAAAGCTTTAGGTTGTCTAATTTGCAGTATGCACAAATCCTGGAAGAACTAAAAGGATGATGTTGGCTTTGTCCTCAAAGTGTTAAATACTGTAAGCATCAATTAGATACATTTTTGTCGCCAGTCCATTGTTGCCTGTAGTAAGCAAAAGAAAATCATATTTTCCATTGATATTTGATGAGCAGTTTGCAATGACATCAGAACTAAACCCAGAGGCATTCAGACATGAAGTAATTATTGGGGGTAAACAGCTTGTCACATTCACACGGAATTTGATTTTGCTGGAGGAAAATATTAAATACATGAAGAAAATCTTACAGTAGATGGAAACATTGCAGAAAATACTGTGATAAGCAAGCTCTGCAATCCTTTTCATAATGTTAGTTGCAAACATACTGTATGTGCACCAGATGTATTTTTTTCTACACATTCTCTGATTTCTGCAGGGGCTAAAAGAAAAAAAGACAAGTGGAAGTATATTTAGGGATGAAATATATATGTATGACATCACACAGATGTTTTTCAAGATATTGAATATATAGAAATCTTTGGATTTTTAACACTATCACAGTGATTTTACCATATTTGTAATGTGATTGTATATTGTTTTTAGTGAATACATTTACTGTTTCACTATGCTGAATGAAGAGAATACCATAATATTCTGTGATTAATGTTTCCAAGGAATGTGTTATAGTTTACCAGAGTATTTTCTTGGCCTAGTGTAGTAAAGCGGAATGAGTATATTTTAAAAATGCAAGGAGCTACAGGAGAAGAATGGTAAAACCCCAGTAAAAATTCAAAATTACACTTTTCAATTGACCAGGGTATTTTATTCTTTGCAAACTTTTCATGTAACTGCATGATTCCAGCATTGTCCTGTATATTTCAGATAACTGAAATGTTTCATAATGATCCTGATTATCGCAACAGGAAATTGTTGTAGCATCTCACTTGCAAAGAACACAAGCCATTTTTGAAGCTGCTCGGAAAGTCTGCAAAACAGTTCCCTTAAAAGTAGCATAATGTTTGATTTTAGCCTCTGACATTACAGAAATAAGAACTGTTAGAATTGCATACTATAATCAGCCTTAAAAGTAGTTAACCTTTTGTCCTGCTTCTGTGTAGATAGCAGAGCATTTAAAAATAACTTACTAACAAAATTGTCTTCATGAATATTTTACCACTTACATCTTTCTTCCTCAGCGCTAATGCTGAAGATTTTCATCATAAGCTCAACTGCTTCTAATTTGAAAAGTATGTTTTAAGCACTAATATGTACTGTACATATATTTTCTCTGTTTTGTTACTTCTATTTACTTGTGTTTCTTTTTGTGTGGTTTCTAGGTGGAAGTTAAATGGCACCTCCATTGACCCCAAATTGGATTCCCGCTATAGTTTCTTTGGAGGAAACCTGCGAATTACTCACCTGAATAAAGTTAAAGATGCGGGAACATACCAGTGCACAGCATCCAATGCATTTGGAACTATAATCAGCAGAGAAGCCACTCTGCAATTTGCATGTAAGTTTTTTTTTTCCTTTCCACAAAGCACATAATTCCTGTAGATAATTACAGTATCTGCAACACCTCTCACAATAATTCCTTGATAATACTAAGGACTACACAGCTATGTTTTGTGTAGATATTTTGAGCAGCTTATTTTAATGCAACCTAAAAGTATATTACTAAAAATCTATACAACATGATGCGTTTTATTTCTAATTTCTGAAGACATTGTCCATGAATTAAAATTTAATCAAACGTCTGGACAGTCAGAAAGATTGAGCAGCAAGCATTCTGACTGGCTTAGTAAAGTATTCTTTCAAGAAATGTGGGATGTACAGTACAGTATATACTTTTATTTATGAATAAACTTTATGCTTTTGAGTGCTTTTGCTAGTCTATTGTTGCATGTCTTCCTGAACAGGGTTATTGGTACAAACACATTTTTGCATTTTTCCTTTAAATCTGAGATTTTATCATTGGAAAAAACATTTCTATTTGTCTGATAGCCATAGCATTGACAACAGTAGTGTTTTATGTATTCAAATAAAATGCCCATTTATGGATAACCAAATCAAGAAAATTCCAAAAATTAGGATTTGTATTCCAAATCCACCTGAAAGTTAAATTTGTATTTTTATTTAAAGCAACAGACATTTGCCTGATTTTGAACAAAGAGAAAAATACCAAAAACAAAGGAAATGTGTAAGTACCCAAATATCCAGCTCAAAGTAATTGCAAATCACTGTACTGTGATAGTGTAACCTTGTTACAGTATGTGCAGATTTCAGCACTAGAACTAATAATGGTAGTTATAGTAGTCATATATTGACATTAGGTTGCCATCTAATTTTGATGAGGGTGCTAATGTCTTAGGTTTGTTTTGTAGAGGATCCATCTCATGGATTCTTTTTCTAAAAGCAATACTAAGGGCAAGCAATCCTGCAGTTTATACTGTAAATAGATGGCAATAGTAGGAAATACATTGATCAGAATTAGGGGAAATAAATCAAATCAAATAAGTCAAAATATTAGATTCTAACATATAAGAAAAGGGAATTATATACACATAGATATGCGTGGAGTTGTATGTATGAGTGCCCCATGTTTATGTGTATGTACTGTATGTGTACATTCAGTAATAAGAAATACATGGTTAATTTCATGCCAAAAATAAGAAATAAAGACTATTTTGTTCATGGTGCTTTTGTTGAGTTTTGTGTTTGGCTTGTTGAATAAGGTATCAAATGATAGCACTAGCAAAGTATTTGTGTTAAGGCCTTCTGTCTGTCAAAATGTGTTCGTATACACATCTTTCACATTGCTCTCAGTACAACACCTTGGATTGACACCTTCATGTTCTGCAATTTATTTGCTAAGGTATTCACTGAAGATGATAGAGGCAGGTGGTGTGATTTTCAGGGCCTTAATATCTGCAGTATATTTGACATTTTATAGGTTTCATTTAGCCTTTTTATGAGATTAATACTTGTGTGACTCTGAGCAGACGATGAGCTTGGTCCTCTTCCTTTGGCTGTGCTGCCTTATAAATTGCAATATTGACAGTTTATGACAAATGACTCCTTAAAGTTAAACTCTAATATCAGCTCTTGCTGTGGTGATAGGCTATCACATTTCTCATTAGCAGCCTGTTTTCTATCAGCCTCAGGAACACTGACCTTTGGTAGCAACGATCAGTTTCTTTGCTTTGGTGTCACTGGACATGTGACTGGTTTCAGCTTCCCAGAAGGATACTATGTACTCCAGAATTTTGAGCTGCAAAAACCAAGACTAATTACTAATTAAAAAAAATCCTCAAAACAAACATCATTTGCTAGCATCTCTTAGGAGCTCCTTTGACAACCACCTTATGATCTCTTCCATAGTTATGTGTACAAAACAATGTCCCTTATGGTCATGTTCGTTTAAAGAAACATTTCTCATGCATAGTATAACAAAATGAAAAGGATACTAAAGAATTGTCATCAGTGTAAACACAACATTAATAATCATTTACCCGCATTTGATCACAGGTAATATAAACTTACACAAAAATAACAGAATTAAATACGATAGGATAAGTCCTGCCTTGCACGTATTGTTTGGTGAGATAGGCTCTGGCTCCCCTGCAACCCTGAATTAGATGGAGCAGTTAGAAAATAGGTGGTTGGTTGATGGAGTAAGGTACAGTATAACATACTGTATCATGTGCATTTTAGTTAAGACCAATGTAACCTTTACCCCCAAGATTAGCATTCATCTCATTTCTGCAGATGTGGTAGTATCATCCATCTTTTAGCTCTGATATGGTCCTGGTGGCCATATTCGAAACTCATGTAAGGGGTTCCACTGCAATACTTTTATGACAGGGAATACCTGAGTATAAAATCCTTTATACATACAGTTAAACATAATAGGAACAGGAGAGATTTGTGAAATAAAGAAATTCAAGAATAAAGAAACATACAGGCCACCCTGTCACACATGGGGAAAATCTAATCATTCCAAAATCCCATATGATAGATAGATAGATACTTTATTGATCCCGTGAGGGAAATTGCAGTGCAACAGCAGCTTAACACACACAACACAGCCACAGTGTAACGAATTATATACTAATAGTACAATACATACAATACAATACAAGAGTTACTCACAGTCCGGACACACAAGAGGAAACTAGAACAGAACAGTACACAGAAAATCGTATCACACGTATGAATATAAATATAGATGTAACCATAGATATAAATATAAATATAAATGTATTGCACAGGTCCCTGGCATATATTGCACAAAAGTGGTTGTAAACAGGAAAAAGAAAAAGAAAAAGAAAGAGAACAGATGTAGCAGTATATGTGTATATGCGTTAAGTCCAGAAACAGGTCACTGTCGCTGTTGCCTCTGCCAAGACGCAAGGTGGATGCGTTGTACAGTCTTATGGCAGACGGCAAGAATGACCTCCTGTAGCGCTCCCTGTCGCACCGTGGGTGAATCAGTCTATTGCTGAACGTGCTCTTCATTCCTGCAAGCCTGTCATAGAGGGGATGGGAGAAGTTGTCCATGATGGCCTCCAGTTTGGACATCATTCTCCTCTCAGCCACTACCTCCAAGGGGTCCAGGTCAGACCCAATGACAGAGCTCGCTCTCCTGATGAGCTTGTTCAGCCTTTTGGAATCTACTGCTCTAATCCCAGAGCCCCAGCACACCACTGCGTAGAAAATGGCACTCGCTACCACCGACTGATAAAACATGTGTAGCATCTTACTACACACATTGAAGGACCTGAGCCTCCTCAAGAAGTAAAGTCGGCTCTGTCCGTTCTTATAGATGGCCTCGATGTTCTTAGACCATTCCAGTCTATCGTCGATGTGCACTCCCAGGTACTTGTACGAGTCCACCATCTCCACGCCACTCCCATGGATGTAGACAGGAGTAGGTTTGACCTTTTTCCTCCTGAAATCTACCACCAGTTCCTTTGTCTTTGTAACATTCAGTTCCAAGTGGTTCACCCCACACCACTCCACAAAGCTGCTGACCAGTCCTCTGTACTCCTCCTCCTGCTCACCCTTGATACATCCCACAATTGCAGAGTCATCTGAGAACTTTTGCAGGTGGCATGACTTTGAGTTGTACTTAAAGTCCGAAGTATAGAGGGTGAAGAGGAATGGAGAAAGAACTGTCCCTTGAGGTGCCCCTGTGTTACTCACTACCAGTTCAGACACGCAGTTCTGAAGTCTCACAGACTGTGGTCTGCCCGTCAGGTAGTCAGTGATCCACGAGGTCATGGAGGCATCGACTTGCATCTCCTCCAGCTTCCTCCTTAGAAGTAAGGGCTGGATGGTATTGAAGGCACTGGAGAAGTCGAAAAACATGATCCTTACAGTGTTGCCAGCCCTGTCCAGGTGTGAGTAGGCCCTTTGCAGCATGTAGATGATCGCATCCTCCACACCAACACTGGGCTGGTAGGCAAACTGTAGGGTGTCCAGTGATGAGCTGACCATGGGTCTCAGGTGGGATAAGACCAGCCTCTCCAGTGTCTTCATGATGTGAGAAGTCAGTGCAACTGGTCTGTAGTCGTTGAGGACAGAGGGGCGCCCTTTCTTTGGTACCGGGACCAGGCATGATGTCTTCCAGAGCACCGGGACTCTCTCCAAGCGCAGGCTCAGGTTGAACAGTCGCTGGAGCACTCCGCTCAGCTGATCAGCACAGGCCCTCAGAACTCTGGGACAGATGTTATCTGGTCCTGTGGCCTTACCCCCGTGCAGCCTCTTCAGCTCCTTCTTCACCTGGTCAGCTGTGATGGTCAGCCTGGCCCGGGGGATGATGCTCATAGTGCTTTCAGTGCCGGAGGTGTTAATGGCGGAGGTGTTGGAGAGTGGCAGCTGTGGGGGATGGGTGGGTGAGCAGCCGTCGGGGGTTGTAGCTGTAGGCGGCCATGTTTGTGGGGGGATGGAGGAGGTGTTGGGCAGTTGCAGCTGTGAAGGGTTAGGGAGCGTGTGGCTGTGGGGGGATGGGTGTTGCGCCACAGAGGACCCAGAATCAAACCTGTTAAAGAACTGGTTCAACTTGTTGGCCATCTCCAGGTTCCCTTCTGTTGCAACCCCAGCCTGTTTGAAGCCAGTGATCTCTCTCATGCTGCTCCATACATCTCTCACCCTATTCCTTTGCAGCTTGTCCTCTACCTTCCTCCTGTAGGCATCCTTGCTCTCTCTTAACTTCTGCTTTAGCTCCCTCTGTACACGCTTGACCTCTTCCTTATCTCCCCTCCTAAAGGCTCTCTTCTTGTCATTCAGAAGAGCCTTCAGGTCGCTGGTGATCCAGGGTTTGTTATTTGAAAAGCAGTGTACGTCTTTGGTGGGGATGGTGTTGTCTACGCAGAAGTTAATATAGTCAGTGACACAGTCCACCATGCTGTCTAAGTCCTCCCCATGTGGTTCGCACAGCACATCCCAGTTGGTGGCCTCCAAAGCACCACGTAGATCCTCCATAGCCTCCTGAGACCATCTCCTCACGGTCCTCATGGTCACAGGTTGGCGCTGGACAATAGGCTTGTATAGTGGTGTAAGCAAGACAAGGTTGTGATCTGATCTGCCAAGGGGGGGAAGGGCTGTGGAACTATATGCATCCTTAGCATTGGCATATAATAAGTCCAGTGTTTTGTTTTCCCTGGTCGGGCACTTAACAAACTGGTGGAAAGTAGGCAGAGTGGTGGAAATAGATACGTGGTTAAAGTCTCCTGAAATAGCTATAAAAGCGCTTGGGTGCTTTGTTTGTAGCCTGGCTGTGACTGTGTTTATGACGTCACACGCTACCTCTGCATTTGCCGTAGGTGGAATGTAAACAACAACAAAGATGGCGCATGTAAACTCCCGCGGCAGATAGTACGGACGCAGTCCTACGGCTACCAGTTCAATGTCCGGGTTACAGACGCGCTCCTTAACATGAATATGTCCAGGATTACACCATCATATATCAAATTGATTGATCTAATCATATGCTGTGGTGCCCAATCTTACCAGCTTTCAGTTTTCATCTACAAAGTGCACACCATGGCATCCATTGTTTTATTACCAGTACCAGGGGTATTTCTTAATTAGCTTAGCAAAGTGATAACATGACAAATTTGCTTGGGTTCATAAGAATCATTAAACGTCAATTGATATATAAGCTATCATGTAATTATAATCCATTAAGGAAATGCCACTTATAAAATTGTTTAAGCATTGCTTTAAAAGGGCAAGTACAAGTACAAACCAATTTGTTTTATAGGTTTTTTTATAGTTGTTTTACCTTGTTGCTTAACAACAAGCTCTTATATTAACATTTAGCCATTTTTGAGATGTGATCTTCAGAAACTAAAGATACACGGTTAAACTGCTGCTCGTTTTAAAATTTGGTTCTTGCTTGTAATGAAGCTGTATATTTTCATGCTGTTGGGCATCAGCACTCTTCAGGCATCGAGACAAATATGAAGATGTTTCAGGTATGGTACAAAACTTGTTTCACAGTTTGTATCATAGCATCCATTTTCTGACCACTTCATCCATCCAATTTAGTGTCATGGGGATACAATCAAAGGGCGCAAGGCAGGATACACCCCCTGGATTGGATGCCAGTCCATTGTATGACAGACACACAGGCACACACTCACGCCGGAGCCAATTTTCCAAGAAGCCAGTTAACCTACCACTACTGTGTCTCTTTAAACTGTGGAAGGAAACTGGAAATTTCAGAGACATTCTCATGCAAGTATGGGAAGGACATACTGTACAAAATCAATGCAGATAGCGCCCCAGGGCCCCAGAACTAAGAGGCAGCAATACTAACCACTACAAAACCATGTCAACTTGATGGTGGTACTGTATTTTGTTTTTAGTGAGAAAGTGGAATGCATGGGCAATGGTCAGTGCTGTTTGTAAGGCCTCTCTTTAGTTTTGCTAATATGATACATGGGGATATTATACTGGAAAGCTGCTCAGTTATAAGGTCTTTATTTCAGTAGGTATAAATGGCCGTGTAAAGAATCAAGTGTATTACAGTATGTGTAAGCATCACCCTTACACTAATTTTATTTTTGTCTATCCTTTGTTACAGCTCTCCTTATTAGTAATTCATTGGCAAAGCAGCTTTCCTGCAGCTGAGATTTTCTTCTGAATCAGTTTGTTGACTTTGTCTGTCACTGCCTTTTTTGTGTGGAGTATTGTTTATTTTCCCGCTTAATGTATTAGGGCTCAGGGAACCAAGCTGAGAAAAACAGTGTTTCCTGTGGCCAAAGTTTTTATTTGGCTGTAAAACAAAATTCAGTATTATACATTTATAGATGTATATATCTCTATTGTGACAGAATATTTTACAAAGCCAGTGTAAAATACTGGTATCATCATACCATTTAATGAAAAGCCTGTAAAAGACTTTTCGAAGGGAAGATGTATTAAAATAATTTCAGAATCATGCACACAAAAAATGTGTACATTTTGTTGTTCTTCTCATGAACTAATAACCACTGGGAATTTGCTGTCATAACTATGGAACTGACTGGTGGGAATAAAATAAACTGTGGTTTTGCATGGAATGTGTATTACACAGGCTACCGGAATGCATCGTTTATTTGCATTTATTTCCCTGTGAAATGTTTGTTCCCATACATGCTGCCAAGTGAAAATATATCATGTCCCATCATGTTCCTTTGCAGTTTTTTGGGGGGCGAAAAATATTTTTTCTTAGCAAAATCAATAACACTTTCTCACTATCTTGCTTTTTCACAGGCAATGTATCTTATTAGATATTGATCTATACCTAGCTTTTCCATGCAATGCATATTAAGGCTGAACTATCGGTAATAAAATGCTTTTAACGGTTATTCTATGGGGTTCTGACCTAGCAATCCCAAAATAATTAACTTTAATCATAAAAAATGAAATTGCTCCCACTGTCCAGCAGTGAGGTATATTATTTTATTCCCCTAGCTGTAATAAACGTGATAATTTCCCGGCTATTGAAAACCTAGAACTTAGTCATTAGTTGCTAAGGAACTAAGCGGAATTGCTGCAAGCAGTATATTGTTGTAGACTATTTTTTCCATGATGAACATTCAGAAGACCTCTATTCAACAATTAAAACCTGAATATGAAAGATTTTAACATTAATAGTGAATACATTATACAAAATACAATAATTTACATTGTTAGTGAAATCATTTACATCTTCAAGCATTGTTTTAAAATGAGTCTCAAGCTTTTGTTCCTTATATATTTTAAACAGAGAATGAATCTGGCTTTTAATTTATACCACTACAAGTAATGCTGAACAGTAACAATGTCTCAACAATCCACTAAAGTTAAAGTTAACTAGGATTTCTTGATGGTGCTAATATTAGCTTTTCAGGAATAAAAGAAAGCCTGAAGAGTTATTGATGTATTTATTGTAGTAAATACTCCTACTCCTTTAAATAATAGCAATAATGTGTCCATTTCCATATCAAGACACTTCTTAGCTTTATCATGTTCTGGACCTTATTTTTTAATTATTATGAAACAGCTTGTGCCGGAGAAGGCGCTCATAAGTTTCTCATTATGGCTTCCACCTAACGCTTGAGTGCCATCATTCCAAGGACATTGTATATAAGAAGTGTGTAATCCATTTCTGGTGTAAAAAAAAAACTACCATTACATAATTTTATTACTACTGTTATTTTTCACCCCAAGAGTAGATAATCTACCCTTTTTTTAATACTGAGCATGGTAAGAGAGAGGGCTGTTTTAGAATAGTACAGTATGTTAAATGCTGTGCACAGAATTCTGAGGCTGACATCATTCAAGAAGACAGCAGACACTCCCTTGAGCAAGTTAAATGCTCTCTCTGGCATCAGACTTTTTTTATTTCTTAGTCATTAAATAATTAGCTTCAGAATGCAACAGAACAAATGGAAGAGGATATAAACAGGAGCACAAATAAGGAAAAGGGGTGGCAAGTGTTAATGTTTAAAATTAGATGAAATTATAGCTTTTAAAGTTAACATTTAATGAGGATACAAACAAGTTTATAATGGTTACAGGCTAATTTACCAATGGTACCAAATAATTCTGTTGTTACTGTAAGTCAAAGACAGCTTGGTTTTATCTGAAACTGAGAAAGCAAGTATTTGTCCAGTACATTGGGTTCTCCCTGCTTTACTGCCTTTTTTAATTCTTAAATGTTTTTATACATTTATTTCAAAACCTCTTTGTCCTTGGAACTTCTATTCCAATGTTGTATAGAAGTGCAATGTTTCATAGTTGTGCTTCAATATACTGTACTGTAAGTACAGAGTAAGCTAAAAATATAACCACAAAGTTTTCATATTTGCAAAGAACTTAGGAGGATTTGTGAAGCCTAGTGGTCAAGGTTATTAGTATACTGTATATGGCACTTCTCCAAATCCATTCTTAATGGTTTTCTTATGGTGAACTTAATGTTTTTGATGAATGATGCGCTTTTGAATGGAGATTCATTTCCGTCTGCCTTGGCATCAACAGTTGAAGGTTAGACGAATGGGGGTCACACGCTTCTTTAGGAGTACAACATTACAGTTACTCAAGCTATGGCAAAGTCATGATAATTACTGCTTACAAACATGTCCAGTCTCTGAATGACCATTGGAAGATCTCTAGACTGTGCAAGGTGCTTTCCTGGGAGAAAATTATCTCAGCTTATGGTATAACTTTTTAGATATTCTTCAGTTGTTTGTTGACTTCCACCTTACTGTCAAATTGAGGACAGATTAATAGAAGACTTAAAGAAGGTTAATCTATATTTTTGACTATTTTAGTCAAACTCAGAAGAACGTATTTGCTAAGAAGACTTGTTTTGTTCTTTATATTATGAAATACTGTATATACAAAAACAGTTTAGTTAAGCTTAGTGAAAAATATTCATATGAAATAATGCAGTGTTTTGTTTCAAACACAAATTTACTTTGTGTATTCACTAGTTTTCCCACCTTTGTTTTTAAAAATTCTGAATTAATAAAATTTTGTACTGTACTGTATTTTGTAACAGGCTTGTACTTTTCTTTCTAGTTATGTTTAAATCACACAGGTCTAAAATATGCCTCTAAAATAAGCAGTTATGTTTAAGAAATAAATTAAGCGAATAGACTTTGTAGGATTTTTTTTTTCATTTTATTGCTGTCCATATTTAGTTGTTTTTTCAAAGCACACCCTGCGGTTTTTTAAGCACTCATTAGAAAAGACTATTTCATCAAAAGAGAATAAATGTGAATGTATTATAAGTGTGAAATACATTGGAGTGATGCTATTCAGCTTGGCTAATTTATTTAAATAGAGCCCTGCACTGACCTACTTGAATGTATTTCAAAATGACAATTTGTACGTTTTGTGATTGCACCGACAATAAAAAATGTAGCCTAATTGCATTTCAGTGGTGGATAGGTTCTCCTCAAAATTCACTTTGAATTGCAGAAGGTTTAGAAATGTGTGTATATGAAATATTTTTCTACATACAGCATGCAGCACTGTATCTTCTTTTTAACTGCAAAACACAAAATATTCTTCCCAGCTGTTCTCTCTTGGGCCATTTAAACCACAAAGTTTTCCTAAAATAGGACAGAAGGTATTTCCCTAAAGACAACAGTAGGAATCTCTATGTATTTTTATGTAAATAGAAGTGGAAATAACTGATACATTTATTAGTTAAGCTCTGCTGAGATATTATTTCTACTTATACATTGCTTTTTATGAGTATTTGTTTTATAAATGCATCAAATAAGGATCTTTTTAACATCACTTCTTTCCACATCCATTGCAAACATACTTTCTACTGAAAAAGTACTTATGTTCAGTACTTTACTTTATCTAGTTTTATCTGTATGAATACAGTACATGTGAAAAATCTACATTTCTTTACATTTAATTATAACTATATTGTTTTTTAGCTGAAATTTAAGAGTTGTTTGAAATTGTATGTCTGATTAAATATTTTGATTGTTTAGCACTTTACATGAAATTTATCTGAAATCCACAGAGGTCACCTTCCACTGCACCATCAACCTACAGTATTTATACATTCTGGTGCTCCTATAAAATATGTTGTTGTCTTGCTACAAACAGGAATGAAATTACCTTTTAAAATGTGTTGTAAAACATTTAAACACAATTGAGTTTCTAATGAGCCCAGACTTGGGTGCAAAAGGCAGTCATGAACTCCTGATCCCAGATAGGTGTCAGAGCAGGAATGTCAAAAGACCAGTCTTATTGCATCAATAATTTTGCATGCTTTTCATAGTCCTGAATAGTGATGTCAACAAAACATTTTTTTTACTTTTTTTTTTACTATGAACCCAATTACACTTTCATGCTGTTAATGCCTTGCTGACAAGGAACAGTCTTACTGATCCTAGTCATAGCACCAAAATACAGTATGTGTTTTGAGCAGACATGAAGAAAAATCACACAACTGCATAAAGCTTCCATTCTACACAGTCATGACAAGTGCCTAACCTGCTATTTGCAAAGAGGAATTCTTTGCTGTGGGGGGATTTAAAGGATATTGACAGTCACAGATGCCACCATCACAGTTTCATCTTCAATGTGAGATGTTTTACACTTTCATGATAGAGTAGGTGTAGTACATCTTCACATATTTCTGAATGCATAATAATAGTTTATCCACTTTACTAACTCGATGTGCACAAGTCATTAAAAAAATAAGATGTGTTTTGTTAAGGTTTTCTTTCACTGTTACAGAGACTATACAAAGTTCGAGAAAAATAATGATTTGTGCATTTTGGAAAGCTTGTTGAATTGTGTCAGATATTACAATTATGACTACATTGACATGTCTTTACCTTTCTTATAAAAAGTATATTCACATCCATTTTTGTCTAAAACTGTGCTTCATATGCATGTGTTGGGGTGTTCTAGTGGTACCAGGCTTACAGATGTGAATGACATGCAGTTTTTGATTACTTTAAAATCACAGAAAAGGAAAACCATATAAAACTCTTTTTAAATTATAGGCAAAAACAGTCAAACAAAACACTGTGGTTTTAGACCAAAAAGAAAACAAATCCTACAGTAGCTCTTGGTCTATATTTATGGACAGCTATAAAGATACGACAAGTGGTGTACAGAATTGCAGCTTTTAGACTCCATGTCAGAGCAGTGAACAGTAAGGGCAGATGGAGACGTTAAAGGGGAAGGAGAGCTGATGTCAAAGACATCCTGACTGTGATGAAGACTGCATTGCAGAGAATAATGTCTTCAGGCAGCGGCTCACATGTTATTCTTTGTGCTGACCATTGACAATGAAGGACAGGGAATTCATACATGGCATAGCATACAAGAATTACATGTGACTTCTCTTGGTTTTTAATTTTTTTGGGGGGTGGGTGTGTAGTTAAGCAAGAATTACTGTCACATTGTGATGCCTAGTGAGAGGATTTAAGACCACACCACTTTCTCTTTAGCTTCAGCTTTTCATCTTTGTAGAAGGGAATAAAGCCCAACTTAAAACAGAAGTACATTTGCTATTGAGATTATTTAGGTGACTTGGTTTTGTTTAACTCAATGCATAAATATGGCGTTGCAGAATACATTATGTTCCCAACACTATATACTGTAACATTGAATAAATAAGGGTAATTGAAATAGTAGGTTATAGAAAATATCAATTAGTTAATTAAAAAAAACAAAGTGTTGGTAAAGCATGCTTGATATTGCTCAGTGCATTTTGCCAGTCAAAAAACAATTATTCAGCACAAGTAGTTTACCAGCACCGTTCCCATTCTCAGCAGCAGTGACAGTAAGACTGAAGATTGTCAGTTAAAATGTTGTCAGAATGTCAGTTTGCATTTAAAAAAGAAGTCGCCAGAGAAGCACTATTTATGTGTTTATCATATACTGTAGTACAGTATGTGTGGAAGCACATAAAGTTCTTAAGGGCAGCAAAGGGATTTTTAAATAATCTTGACCCCTTTACTGAATAACCAGAGAACTAATATTCTACAATATTGTACAGTGTTTTTGTCTTGAGCTGTTGAGCTCTTGATCTGGTCTCTTTCCTTATTCGTGGCACTCTGATTCTACATTATGAAGTCTGATAGTGCCTATTTTACTGTATCTCAAAAATAAATTTTCTTATGGAACGGATATGCTGTTAATACACTGCTATTCTTGTAGCGCTGTATTTCATTATTTTAATCTGCTAGAAAGTATCGCTTTGCTTTTTGATATTTTTTTCCTGTGGTTGTGGCGTGGCCCTAAAAAAAAAACTACATTTTCTACAGTCACTGAAAACTGTATAATAAAATATTGATTATTTTAGATAATGAAATAATACTCTGAAAAGAACTGTAACGTTTGAAGGGTGAATATAAATTCCAAAGTTAATCAGCAGGAAGGTTTTAACAAAGGGGCAGTATATTAGAAGAGATGTGTGGGTTAATATTCTTGCAGCAACATACTGGCCAAGATGAAGACTTAATTTTGCACTAGGGAAGTCAGCAGACAGTGCATTGCAATTGTATAATTGGAAGCTAATAGAAGTAATATCTTCATTTTTCAAGGTTTTTTTTGTAAGAAAAGGGCATTCTTATAGCAGACATGAATGTGTTGACCTCATTTCTCTGTGTGGGTGGTGGTTGGGAATATAATAGTACCAACATGTCAAACATTCTTGAAAAGACTGAAATCATGACTGTCAAAAGGGAACATCAGATGCCTGTCTTGACAGGGTGTACATTATTGTTCAAATAAGTACCTCTTATGAGTACTGGTGATGCTGCCACTGTCTTTTGATGAAAAAGAAATGCACTGCCTTTCCAAAATACTAGAGATTACCATGTTCCATAGGAGGGATCCATCCTATCCAAAGAAGTGTGAATAACCTAATGTGTTGGACACTACAGTATGTCCCATGTCAAAGGCTTTGGCAGACTGTGCATTTTTCTCTGTATTCTGTGCTATGGAAATTAGGCTTATGTGTGTGATTTGACAAAGTGGCTGTTGGGGCACATGGCTCTGGTGCATCCCTGAAGGTAACAACAGAACTGGCCAGATGACCTCCAGCATGGTTAAAGGAAAAAAAAACACAAACAGGAGGCACAATTCCGGCTACACAAAGGTGCTAAAACATTGCCTATTCATATGCAGAGCTTTGTCAGTTACAGTTGGCTTAATTATCTGATGGGCCTCTTTAAACATCTTGTGGAATCTTGTCCCAATGTTTTGAAATTATGCAGCTGCAATAACTGATCAATGATCAATAACTGAAAATGATCAACATGACAAAAGTGTCTCTTATTGCATTTGTTTTAAAAAATAAAATATGTATTTGAACCAGTTCTCATTCACTTTTTAATGGTGAGCATATCATTTAAATGCATCAGTTGTAACAGTGATTGAAATCTGTGGGAGGATCTAATTAATTATTGTGTCTCTAAGTTACTGTCTTGATGTTATGAAGAGCTGCAGTGACATTAAAGGTCTCATTTTGTTCAGATGATGGTTTGGTCACTATACAGTATGAACTAGGGTCATTCAGAGTAATTTCATTTTTAAGATAATGATTATTAATAGGGACTATATCATGTCTTGTAGTCTGTTCATTGATTTATGTTTTTGTACAGTGCTTTATTTTGACAGATTTTCTCATTTGTCAGATTTACATACTAATACAGTTTCCTCACTTATGATTGAATTCCAATTGTTTTTTGAAATTTCATTTAATTCAATTGTTCAGAAAAATGTAATGAATTAAATCAATTTGCAAGGCGCTTTCGCTAAAACTCTAGAATGGCACTTAGCACAGATTAACTTTTGAGGAGAGAGATTAATGTAAAAGGGTATTTATGTTAAAAGGCTATGACTGTGCTTTAAAATTACAGTATAGGGTAGGTGGTATAAAAGTATTTAAGTTGATTACATTTGTGGCATCTTCACAATTTAATTGGGTTTATTCCAAGCCACAGTTGACTTAAAAATGTCTAATAGCTGGTAGACAACATTTTTGATGTTGTGTGAATCAGACAGAAAAAGCTGACACTTTTACTTCTGACTTAGTTTTTTATGACCAACTTCAGTTTTTCAAGGTCTTATGTTGCATGACTGGTTGTTCTTAGTACTGGGGTCATAAACCTGTTGGCAAAGCTGTATTTCACAGGGAAGCAGACAAAAAAAAAACTGTTTATGTTTCACAGTTTTTTTTCTCCCAAGTAGCCTTTACCTTTGTTTGGTAAGAAAAATGAAAAGACACTTATATGGAGCATGTCAGTACCAGTTTTACTAGCATTAAAAATGAATATGGCATTAAGCTGTTATGATTGGCTAGCAATTTTAGTACATTTTCATTCATAGAAGGGTGTTGCTGTTCCTCCATTTTCAATAAAACCCAATGTACAGTATTTGAAATAAGGAAATAAGGAAATTAAAACTTGACATTCATTGACCCATTGTATAGCACTGGAATGTAGTAAACAAAGAACATTTAAATAATGAGTTGCCTTTAGATGCCTCCTGTTGTGAATTCAAGTGAAGAGCTTTTCAGCTGTTTTTATCTGTAGGCTACAGATTATCCAAATATTCGTATTTCCTCCTTTTTAATGTAATGCTTGGCTACTCTCTTCTTTAACAATGCATGCGCTGTGGGGAAGTCACTTGGAGTTTCACGCTACAGTGGAAGTCAAAATATCTGGTCCATCATATCAAAAAATGAACGTTGTTATCCAGTGTGCATGTGCGAGTGCATGTTCTTATCTCTGCTTTCCTTACAGCTGTTTTAATTCAGAAAATTCTTGTTGTTGGCTCAGGGGACATTAATGAAGGATGAGAAGGCCAAATATCACAACTTTCAATATTATATACAGAGAATCAAAAGAAGCTTATCACTCTTTTTATGCATTTGCATATTCAGAAAAAAATTAAAGATTTCCTACAGTATATGGCTTTAACGTTGAAATATTTTTGGTGTCTTTCTGATTAATTGATCATTCATAGGGGCAGAAGAGTGGTGTAGTGGTTAACATTGCTGTCTCACAGCACTTGGTCCACAGGTTTAGTTCAGGACCTGAGGTGCTTTCTGTGTGCAGTTTGTGTGTTCTCCTCATATTCCCATGGATTTCCTCTGGGTATTCTGTTTTCCTCTCACAGTCCAAATACTGGCAGGTTAATAGGCTTCCAGGAAAAGCTGGCCTTGGTGTGAGTGTGTGTCTGTACTGTATTTGTGTCTGTCTGCACTGTGGTGGACTGGTGTCACGTCTGTTGTAGCATATATCCTGCCTTGAACCTGTAGCTTGCTGGGATAGGCTCTGGCTCCCCAGTGTAAAGCAAACAGATGTACAGCATGTATTTAGAGTAAAAAACACTGCTAGCCTGGGAGTTTCATAGAAGACACCATGTTGATCAACCATTTTGATGAAAATCAAATGTTAATCAGTATAATTAATTTACCAATGTCCTGTATGATAGACAAAATTTCAGTGCAATTGAAAAATATATTACTTTGGTGAGTAAATTTGTAAATTTGTTGCAGTTACTGTATGTGTTCATTTTTTGTAAGCTGACTATATGCTTTTTATAAAAAATGGAAGTAAAACAATTGTCATGTACACATTTTTCAACTTCACACAAAATATTTCCCTATATGGGATTAGTTTTCCTTTATAATGTTTGATGTTAATAGAAATGTGACCTTCCATCCTGTGTGATGCACCCTTTAGGCTGTTTCCGCAAAGTGATAATAGCACAAATAACTTTAAACATTTTTCTGGGAGCTCTTCAACAAGAAAAAAAACAGCAATGGAAATTAACTTTGAAGAGTCTCCTTTTGGATGATAAGGTCATGAACCTTTATAGCACTTGCACAAAAGAAAATCATGTTTTGAAATTATGTGAACCTTTCAAAAACCAGTGATGCTTGCCATCCTTGAAAAATAAATGTTTCCGTCTCAGTCAAGTTTTCAACAGCTTACTTTTCATTCAAGAAAGTTTGTTTCCTTTTTCAAAACTGTAAAGGCACATACAGTATTTGCTCTCTTGTCTGTTGACCCCATGAATTATCAGTTTAACTGCTAAATAAATATTTTAGCAGCAAATCATTGTTGTGAAAAAGTAACATTTTCCCATATATTTCAGGAGCTCTGTAAATACTGCATCCTGTATTTTTTTCATTGCTAACATCATGATCTTGTTTAAATAAAGTCCATATAACTCAGTTTCAAGAGTTTTTAAGATAGATAAGATTTTATTGTCCCCTGAGGGACATTTAAATAGAATGCAAACAAAAAAAAAAACTCTATATACATAACGCATAACAACATGTAACATTTTGTTCCCTAATGTGCCATTTTTATCATGGGAGAGCGGTTAACTCCTATTGCATAATTTGGCTTGATTAGTAATAACAGGCACCTGCTATTTTGCTGTGTTTATACAGAAGTGAAAGAAAGGGAAGATCCTGAAGTGTTAAAACCTGAATGTGATGGACATCTACTGGACTAGACTTTTTTTACTGTAAGAAAAGCAACTTGTCAGGGGCATGTTGGCAATGTGAAGAAAAATTAAAAACATCTGTAGCAGCACAGTGAGAAGTAAAATGGTGGTGTTTAGTGAATCCAGATCACTTGTTCTTTAATGGGTGGTTTACTCTTAGTTTATTTTTATAACTTTTAAATAAACAATTAAGTCTGCATTCATTGTTCTAGTTTCTTTGTAAGGGATTTGGAAAGATAATTAGTTCAACCACTGTCATGGTACAAATCTATCCCGAGTATATTTTGTGTGGCTCACGTGTAGCCTATTTATATCTCTTTTTGAGGGTAGTTCTCTCCAAAATATATGGTTTCTTTGTTAATGCTACTGAAAAATATAGGTTGTATGTCCTTGTCCTTTTTGTTAAATACACCCTGTGTCTCAGTCTTTACTTCTTATCCATACAGCTTTCATCTCTCATCTAGTGCAGTGATCCAAAATGGTTCTAAAATACTTTTTTTAATTAATTCAGCACCTTAGATGTCCAGTGCTTTTGTCCACTTTGTTCTTCAGGCGTAGAATTTCCCGAACATGTGCTTTTATCTGTCACAAAAATGATATTCTTGATTCAGATGAAAGTGGCAATGTAGTGCCACTCAGCACTTTGTTTCCATTCGATAGGTGTTCTACTGGACCCTCTATCATCCAGTACTTTATATTCAGCTACTTGCTGGAGAGCTCACTTGCTCAGGGAAAATTTGCAATCCATTGATACTCTTTCAGCTGTGTGATTTTCGTGGCTCCTTTCAATAAGGCCACTCCACAGAACAAGTGGCATCAATAAACTGTAAGACAAATCGTACTGTTGCATGTAGGGATTTTAAATGCATTGCCAAGAGAAGTAGTCTAAGTGCTTTAGGTAGCCTTTCTTTTGTTTTTTTCATGTTTATTTTGATTTCATGTTTATTTTTTTTCCATAATGAGGACTGAATTCAGTGGGTTTCTAACATTGTAATGTAGATATTTTGCTTTGTCTTATAAGAGCTACCGTTGTTCAGGCATATTGTATGTTACTGACATCGATGTGAACTAGTCATATAGAGTCCAAAACATATTGGATATTAAAAAATTATCCACTATGTAAAACATCAATAAATTATTTTAATCCATCTTTTGCATTCATTGAGAGTTATCACCACGTAGAGAGAATATCCTTTTTATATAACAACATTCACATTTGGGCATCTCCAGTAAGTTGTAGAAAATTAAAAGAAATGAAAATACAAATCACGTTGCTTTGCATAAAAGTCAAACTGAAAAGATATGTTTTCAGTTTTAATTTTAATAATCTAATGTTTTAGCAGTTCAAATATGGATTGGAACAGTGTTCCAGAAATGGGGAGAATAGCACATGAAAGATTAGGTATGTGTTGAAAAAAAACATCTCCATTCATGTCCTTCATATAAATTAAATTAATAGATTAAAGGTGGTATAAATATGGATATAGCAGTGTAAACTGCTAATTTAGGGGTAGTTCAGGTGGGTAGCTGCGTCAGCATGCGTAGGCTGCAAAGGCTGGGTGCCACACCCAAAGAAGGCTCCACAGCCGAACATTTGTGTTTTCTTTATTCTCTTTTCAGCTTGGAATAAACCTATTACTTGTTCCTAATTTAGAGGTACTGTATATCACTAACCCTATAGAAAAACAATTATTAAAAAGCAGTTATTAGAAAAACAATAACCTAAGAATTCTTCAGATTCTATCTGTCCTTTATCTTGCTTAGTTTTATTTCTTCTTTAAGGAGGGTTTTGCTAAAATAATATAGTACAAGGGTCTTAAAAATCTAATGATAGCAGTAATAAAAAGCTCAAATGTTTCAGTGATTTTTGTCTCTTATTTTACACTTGAAATGAAATTTTATTATTGAGGTGGATACACATTACTGAGTTTGAATTGCTGGATCATATATTAATCGCTGGAAAATGCAAGGAATCAGTTTTCTTAATAGGGCTAAAGACTCTAAAAGCACTATCAGCAAGTGAGGTGCAGGGTTAAAAGGAGATTTATGTTTTAAAAAATAATTAACGCCAGCCCCTTAATAGACTTGTCCCATTGCCAATATGACATTTATTAGCTGACCTTATAGTGCTCCTTCATAAATCAGTGAGCCTAGTAATTTTCCATTTAAATCTGTTCTTGAAGCAGAACTAATCAGCAATCTTGTTTCAAATAGGAGTGTCTGCAGAGCTGCAGATTCAACATTGATTTCCTCTAAAGTGAAAGTCTTCATTGCTTTATCACTGGTGGAGGAGACATAACAATATGTAGAATATTGCAGAGCAAGAGTAATTAATTAGCCCGGGATTTAGCTTCACACTAATTAGTACAAGATGTAAGTTTAAAATGTTGTGCAGTCTTTTTTTTTGCAAAGTGGTACGCAGTTAGCACTTTTGTTTGCTATAAGTGCATATGGAATTTCTGTGTGGCAGGGATGTAGCCTCCGAAAGGACTTTGAAAATATTTTTTTTTACCCAGTGAGGATTAAAGCACAATCTTGGAAAAAACCACATGGGTAGGTACAGTAGTTCGCAGTCAGAGCATACACTTGGCTGTTGCTCTCTCTGACCTTGGAAGGCACACTGTTGTGTTTATGAGCCTTTTTTGCCACATTTTCTGTATTGGCTGAGAATTGGAGTGAGTCTCAGAAATCTTATATATGAAACATTTCTAGAAAAAAGTGCTTTCATCTGTTCCTTTTCTTTAGCATATCCCTTCTCTAAGTTTTTTTGCTCTGGTAAACCCCCATTTGGGGGGGGGCTCTTCCTTTAAACCACTTATCTATTTGGGGGTCAGGGTCATGTAAGGCAAGCTGGCTGTGTGCTTCAGGGATGACCTCTCTTTCTGCATCTGCCCATTCCTCTCCTCATACCTCTGACTCCTTGCTCTATCAGTGCAGGTTTAGTGCAAAATCGCACCTTTTCATTCAAGTAGTGCTTCCTGTCAATAAAAGGTCCAGAGCATGACCACTTCTTTATTACCAGTGGCTCCTTTCTCCATTAGAACTGAGGCAGAGTATATTTGTCCCATCTTCACTAACATCACCTCTGAGGCCCTTACTGTGCTCAGAGCTGGAACAGACTCTCACTTGTGTCTCTGAGCACTCCTTTATACAACTACTGAGTGTCTGTACCTAATTCCACATGAGTATTCTTCACATATTTCAACACTGTCACATGAGTACATGAAACATGAGTACCCTTCAGCTTGGGGAGATACTGTCCTGTGTGGTCCATCTCAGAACCTCTGATCTCTCTCCAGGGCCAACCTAAAACAGCATTGATAAGTTTAGAGTTGAAATGCATTTGTTCAAATCCCATGTGATACAGCTTTGAATAGCCATCCAATCCATGAATCACCTGTATTTTGTATTATATTTCTTGGAAACAATAACAAGGGGAATATGCGAAGCTGTTGGTTCACGTTATTGTGTTCCATCAATTGTCAAACATAAATTAGTTTAAGTAAAATTGTATTTTTTTTATCTCTAAACCATTTCAGATTTGCGTGGGAAGTAATGAATAAAATACATAAAGGATTTTTATAAGTATGGATGTACAGAAGGGATCCATTAAAACTGTTCATGTGTGACTTTGTGGTTAAGGAATGCATGTTGCATACTAGAGATGCTTTAGTTCACAAAAAAGAACTCCTGTAAAAGGTGGTGTATTGTCAGTGTTTTCAGATCATTTTCAATCATATACAGTACTGTATTTTTTTTTCAATTTGGTAAAAAAAATAATTACAGTGATTTTAAATTCATATTATCTGTGTTTTCCACTGGTAATTTAATGATAGTGCAGGTGTTGGCCTTCATCATAAATTTAAAATTGTCTCCATAGTTTAAATGAGGTTATAACTGGGTACATTAAAATTTATTAATAGTTGAATGCTTACAGTACCAATTAATAACATGCAATTATAAAAGTTTTAAAGTTATTCCTTAATTTCTGGAAGCCTGCAATTCTTCCTTGTCGTCACTTCTAAATTATTTTCAATAAAGATTTCAGGTGGGGAAAAAATAAATTAAAAAAAGGTTTTTAAAACCATGTAATGAAAATAATAAATCTATGATAAGATGTATGTTTTTGTTGGATTTTTGTTGTTAGATACTTTTTTATTAGACACCAACAGCAATTCAAATGAAAAAGGTTGGAAAATATTTGATAACTGATGGCATTTGATATATCTAATGCATGTCCATTACATGTAATGTTTTTGTAGTAGTGAACCTGTACCCTGGGTGGACTAGAGCATCTGGCATAAAGTACCCTGCTCAATGTACAATGTGCAGAGCCTTGAACCCAAAACTGGTCTGTCAGGAGTCTAAAGTCTTTCCCACTATAACATACTAATAATTTCAATGCACTTAAATTTTTAACTTTTTCTTAGAACATAAAATGATTTGAAGGCTGTAAATGAAGTAACATTCTCCAGTGTGTTTTCTTTTAACTTCAAAGGGCTCATTATGAAGTCTTCATTATTTGACAAATTCAGCTTATCTTATAAAACTGCCAGTCTTTCCACAGTGCATCCAAGAGAATTAAATTAACACCCAACCACTCATTTAATCATTTCTGTAAAATTGAATGTCTCCATTTTGTGAAATAAAATGCTTACCCAGTGACAGCAATTCTGATCAAAACAATGATACAGTATGTCATCACCCAGGCTCATGATCAGTCATCGTGACAAGGCTACTGTGGTATATCTTTAGTAATATTTTACTATAATATCACACTGATTGTGTGTCAGTCTGAGACGCTGAAGTACTGTATATTCTATCTAATGAGTACTGTATTGTAAGATTTTAGGTTAATCTTACTGTATCTTTAGATATGCAAAGTATTAAATATTATCTTTGACCTGTTGCATTAATGCATCTGTGTTTTTTATGAGGCCCATCTTTACTTGTCATTTCACTTTTTTGTGTTTCTATCTGAATTTATTCACTATGTTATGTTCTTCCTCAGGGAAATGCTTGTAGGCTCTCTGTGAGCAACAAAACAAATCTGAGAAAGTCACAGGAATTCAGTTAATGTTTGTTTACTAAAGATGTAAATTCTAGTGTGACAGAATTTTATTTTCTGCTACATATTGACTTAATTGTTAAATTGAAAATATTCAGGAGAAAATACAATAGCAACCTTTTCTTAACCACTTAATCTTTGTGCAAATTTTCCCAGTACAGAAGGGCTTGTTAAATTTCCTACTGATAGTTCTGGCCGGCATCATCTATTGCAAACAGTTTGAGTTTTGAGTAATCACGATAAAAGTCATAACTGTCATTTGTAAATGGACACACCAGGTGGTAATTTGTTAATTGATTAGTTTATTGGTGAAGGGGTTCTGTACACATTCTTGGATGGATAAGTAGTGTACAAAGAAAACATGTAGAGAGGTTTTGGTTGCTGAAAAAAACAGAAGAATGACAATAAAGCCACCTTTACTTTACTTCAGTATCCGATGTGAGTTTTGTGTGCACATTTCTGGGGTTGCCCTAGAGAAGGATAAGATCTGTCACTGGGGTTGGTACTTGAAATAACATTTTTCTTAGAATTACTCTTGATCTTACTTCAGCTGAATTAGTTTTATTGGCTTAACTCACCTGGCTGAGAGACCAACAACCTGTTCGTGAAGAAGAGGCTATTGGGACTTACCCCCCCATGCGACCCGATTCTTAATGATGACCCAGGGTAGTGCTGCAAACGCAAAAATGGCTTGGTGGTGGTGGGGTTCAAAATTAAACTAGAAACATGATATTGTATATTTTACGTGGAGCCAGAGATATGGATTTGGTGTAAACATCTGCCAAAAGACATTACTGCAGCATGTGTTTTGATAAATATGCAAACTTAAAGCTATTACAGTATATGGACTGATCAGCATTTTCATTAATCGTGTTTAAGATTATAGGGGGAGGGTCTATGCTGAATGTAGCCAATACAGCATGCTTTGCAATTGTCCTGGTGGAGTTCCAAATTAAAGTTAAGAACTCAGTGAAGCTGACTGGGAAGAAATAAGATTGAGTGTGCAAAGTACAATGGGATAGGATATATTTCACTGTAATAGGCAACAGTTAAAAAGATTGTATTTGAAGCTCAAAATGCATTCATACTGCAAGATACTACTGTAAATCAGTCAAGAATGCAATAGCCCAAATGTTATAAATGAAGTAAAATATAAAGAGAAAGAAAACACTTTATAAAATGTGAAAGCTAAATGTAATGAATTGCAAGCACAGGGAAAGAGTATGAGATCTCTCTTAGAAAGCTGAGAAAGTGAGATCCAGACGCATAAATAAAATATATGTTGGTATAACTGAAAGAAAAGAAGTGGAAGGAATTGCAAATTGTAGCTCCTGTACATTAAAAGGTGACAAAATCCAAAGCAAATAATAAGTCTTACTTCTATTACGTTAACAATAACATAATAACATAACAATAACATTTTTCTTAGAATTACTCTTGATCTTACTTCAGCTGAATTAGTTTTATTGGCTTAACTCACCTGGCTGAGAGACCAACAACCTGTTCGTGAAGAAGAGGCTATTGGGACTTACCCCCCCATGCGACCCGATTCTTAATGATGACCCAGGGTAGTGCTGCAAACGCAAAAATGGCTTGGTGGTGGTGGGGTTCAAAATTAAACTAGAAACATGATATTGTAGCTCCTGTACATTAAAAGGTGACAAAATCCAAAGCAAATAATAAGTCTTACTTCTATTACGTTAACAATAACAATACAAATACATAGTGCCAATAACAGCACCCAACCAACTCATCTACTGTACACTTACAGTGCACCAGTAATTAGATTAATAACAGTGAGACCAGATAAAATAATAATGAGTTTAGCAAATATTTCAAAATCAAAATATTGAGTCATGCAATTTCATAGCCTTTGTGTAGGTACTGTTACGGAACCTATTAGTCCTTACCTTAATAAGGACTAATAGGACTTAAGGACTTAAGATGCTTTCCAGGAGAAAGGAACGTCAAGAGATCCTGAGAAGTACAGTGTGTACAGTGAGTGTAGCACTTTTTCTCGACACTCCACTCGAAACACTTTCCAGGTAATCGGGACTCCCCTCCACCGCCCTCAATGTGCAGCACCCACCTAGATGATATGACCATAGCCATAGTGCACCAGTTTACTCTCCACACATCAGCTCTCAGTGGGGAAGAGAAGAGAGTGATGAAAACAATTCATAGATATGGATTATTAGGATGGCTGGTAAAGGCCAATGGACATTTGGCCAGGAGTCTGAAGTAATACTGCTTTTTTCAAGAAATGCCCTGGGATTTTTAATGACCACAAAGAGTCAGGACCTCGGTTTTACATCTAATTTCGAAGGACGGCCACTTTTTACAGTATACTGTCCCTGTCACTATGCCGGCTTATTAGGAACCACACTGATCGCAGGGTGAGCGCCCCCTGCTGGCCTGACTCACACCTCTTCCAGCAGCAACCTTAGCTTTCACAAGAGGGGAACTGTGACACTCCAAATGTCTTAAACTGTCTCAGAAAGAGCAGCCTCTGGTGACCATAATGGATGTGTTGACCACTCATTTTAGAGTGTTGGAGATGGTGGTGCAAAGGAAATTCTCCATCACTTCTACAACCTAACCATCGATGTACTGTACAGTATAGTGGTGAGAGTACTCCCTTGCCTAACCTAGTCCATCACATTATTTTGTTTTATTGACATTTAGTGTCACACTGATCAATTATTACACTGATCAAATAATTCAAATACTTTATTCCTGTGTGCCGACTCATCATTGTTTGTGATGAGCCCTATAAGAGTAGTATCATCAGCGAGCTTGAACATTTTGACCGAATCTGAATATGAAATAGTCATTTGTGCAGTGAGAAGACACTCACATAGGTGAGAAGACAATCCTGAGGGTCGCCTGTGCTCAGGGTGAGAGGCTTAGAGATGGTATCCTTCAGCTTCACCACCTCCTTCCTATCAGAAAGGAAATCCAGTAGCCAATAACACAGACTCTAATTAATACAAGCTTATCAAAAAGTTTGAGAGGGACGATTGTGTTAAAAGCAGAACTGTAATCAATAAAGAGGATCCAGACATACATGCTGGCTGATTCTAGATGTTGAAATAAATCATAGAGTCTCAGGAAGACTGCATTGTCCACTGACCTGTTCAAATCAAATCAAAATCAAATCAAAGTTTATCAAATGCACAACAATACGGCGTGCAGCAGTAGTTGCTGGCAATGAAATGTCTTTTTCTGCGAGCTCACAAAAATTACAAGAATCACAAAAATCACAAAAATTCACAAAAACACAAAAATCAAAAAATTGAGGTTACATTTTTGAAATTGAATAAAACTCAATGTGAGTAGAGCTGTTATGTGTCCATGGTGTGTGCAATATATACATGTAGTGCAGTTATGCTGAATATAGTGAGAATTGTGTGTCCATGTAGCCATTACAGGTGATTAGCTAAGGAGCTACAGGTTGGCTATTTAGCAGTCTTATTGCCTGGAGGTAGAAGCTGTTCCGTAGTCTATTGGACCTGGACCAAATGCTTTGGTACCGTTTACCAGACAGTAGGAGGGAAAACAGTTTGTGACTGGGATGACTGGGGTCCTTGAGAATGGACCTGGCCTTCTTCAGACATCTAGCTGAGTAGATCTCCTGGATGCTTGGTAGCTCACAGCTGGTGAAAAGCTGCGCTGACTTCACCACCCTCTGCAATACTTTGCGATCCCGTGCGGAGCAGCTCCCATACCAGGCAGTGATGCAACCAGTCAGGATGCTCTCAATAGTGCACCTGTAGAAGTTGGCCTGGATATGATGGTGATGGCATGCTGAACTTCTTTAGCCTGCGGAGAAAGAACAGACGCTGCCATGCTGTCTTGACCATATAGACTTCCGGCGCCGGAAAGATGGCGACGGTTTACAGAAAGCTCTCTCGTTGTGTGTCTGTTTTAATGTTTATTTATACGTTAATACTCTTGTTTTGTGTTGGACACTCAATGTCTGTCATTACTTATGATAGACAAACGCTTTTAAACCTGAGGACAGACTCCTTAATGTCATCAAACAACTTTTTTCACGTACCGGACCCCACCTGCTGGATCGGACAAAGATGCGGCGAACAACAACAACAGGTGGGCAGACGCCAGGGGAGACGAGGCGGCGTACTAGCGCGACTACGAAGGCGTCCGCACAGACCACCGCTCCCGTCTATTTTGTAGCCAATGTTTAGTCACTGGACAATAAGATAGATGAGCTACATTGTCGGATCAACGCAGAAAGGGACCTGAGGGAATGCTGTGTTTATGCCTTCACTGAAACCTGGCTGAATGCGTGCGTCCCGGACACCGCCATCCAGCCAAAGGGGTTTACCGTTTACCGCATGGACAGAAACCACCAAGCAACCGGCAAACACAAAGGCGGAGGCATTTGCTTCCTGGTCAACAGCAAGTGGTGCACCAACGTGAAGGTAATCTCTAAATCCTGCTCGCCGAATCTAGAACACCTGACCATAAAATGTCGACCCTTTTATTTGCCGAGGGAGTTTTCCGCCACTATTATCACAACCGTTTACATTCAACCTCAAGCCTGCGTGGAAGCAGCACATAGAGAACTCCACGATATTATCAACAAGCACGAAAACTCCCACCCAGAAGCCGTCTCAATTGTAGTTGGGGACTTCAACCACTGCAATCTGAGGAAAGTACTGCAAAAAATACATTCAGCATGTCACTGTACCGACAAGAGGAGGCAATATTTTGGACCACTGCTACACAACAATAAAAGGAGCATACAAAGCGCTTCCCAAACCGAGTTTCGGTAAGTCGGACCACATCGCTCTCCTGTTGCTTCCTGAGTACAAAACAGAAGCTGAAGACCTCCCCCATTGTGAACAGGTTAGTGCGTTGTTGGTCTGAGGAGGCGGAAAGCAAGTTAATAGACTGCTTTGATAGTACAGACTGGGACGCATTCAGAGCTCCCGACACAGATTTAAATGAGTATACGGACGCGGTCACCAGCTATATTAAATACTGCACCGACATTTGTGTACCAGAAATGAAAATTAGGTCATTTCCCAATCAGAAACCGTGGTTCAACAACGACATTCCCAATAAAATAAAAGATAGATCCACCGCGTTCAAATCGGGGGACAAAGAGCTGTACACGGTACGCATTAGAGGAAGCCATAAAACGCGCCAAACGGAGCTACAGAGTGCGGCTTGAAACGCAGTGCGCTGACACCCGGAGGCTGTGGCAGGGATTACAGTCAATCACAGGCTACAAGGGCTGCAGCCAGGAGATTGACACGAACAACGCATCCCTGCCTGACGAGCTGAACCACTTCTATGCCTGCTTTGATGCTCTGAACACGGGCAATGCTGAGAAGACCCCAAGTGTGCAGGGCGAGTTTGTTCAGAAACACTCAGAGCAGGACGTGCAGAAGACTCTGAGCAGGGTGAAAATCCGTAAGGCTGCAGGGCCTGATGGGATACCACCTCGCGTCCTGAGGACATGTGCAGCCCAGCTGACCACAGTGTTTACGGACATCTTTAACTCCTCCCTGTCACAGTCCATGGTCCCCACCTGCTTTAAAAAAACACTATTGTTCCAACCCCCAAAAAGACAAAAGTGACATGCCTGAATGATTACCGCCCAGTAGCATTAACATCTGTGGTGATGAAATGCCTGGAGAAGCTGGTGTTGTCACACATCAACTCCTCCATCACAGAGTCCCTGGACCCCTTGCAGTTCGCCTACCAGAACAACAGATCAGTGGATGATGCTGTCTCCCTGGCTCTGCATACAGCCTTGGAACACCTGGACACTAAGAACTCGTATGTGAGAATGCTGTTTGTGGACTTCAGTTCAGCATTCAATTCCATCATACCCAGTCAACTGGTGACAAAGCTCAGGGGATTAGGTCTGTGCAACTCTGTCTGCAACTGGCTGCTGGACCTTCTTATCGAGAGACCACAGGTGGTGCGGATAGGCAATAAAACATCAACACCACTCACCCTGAGCACTGGAACCCCACAAGGCTGCTGTCTGAGTCCAAGGTTGTACTCCCTATTTACTCATGACTGCACAGCAAGACACAGCAACAACCGCATCATTAAGTTTGCCGATGACACCACTATAATAGGACTGATCAGTGATGATGACGAGTCCACTTACAGGGATGAAGTTGTACAGCTGCTTAGGTGGTGTCATAGCAATAACCTGGACTTGAACATAAAGAAAACTAAAGAGCTAATATTGGACTTTTGGAGACACAGGCCATACACTCACAGCCCACTCAGTATTGATGGAACGGAAGTGGAAACAGTCACCAGCTTTAGGTTTTTGGGAATTCACATCTCTAAAGATCTACCCTGGACTGTGAACACTGACTCTATCATGAAGAAGGCTCAGCAGCGCCTTTATTTCTTGAGGTGCCTCAAGCGATGGGGGATGCCAGTACATGTGTCGGTGAACTTCTACCGCTGCACCATCGAGATCATCCTCACCAACGGGATCACCGTGTGGTATGGCAACACCTCTTTGCGAGAAAGAAAGGCACTGCAGAGAATGGTCAATATGGCCCAGAAGATCATCGGCTGTGGTCTCACCGAGATTAAACAGCTCTATGAGGACCTCTGCCATGGTAGAATTCTGGCCATCACAGAGGACAGTCACCACCCCGGGTATGAGCTCTTCACCCCACTGCCCTCAGGCAAGAGATATAAGAGCATACGGACACTTACCACTAGATTCTTCAATAGCTTCTATCCACAAGCAGTGAGACTGGCACATTTAGCCATCCCCCTCGGACCACACCTACACCATCACCATCTACCTCTTTATGATTTCTTATCTGTTGCACATCTCCAGTCATTGTTTACACGTCTGTATTGTTTACATTCAAACTGTCTACATGTTTACTTGCACATTGTCTATTGTTTGTTTGTACATTGTCTTGATGCACTGTTTGCACTTTGTCTTGTTTTTTACACTTGTTTTACAATAGAGAGACTTTCTGTAAGTAAGAATTCCATTGTACCAGTACCGGTTACATATGGCAATAAAGTTCAAGTTCAAGTGTTGGTGTGGTGGGTCCAGGTTAAATCCTCTGAGATGTTAACTCCCAGGAACTTAAAGCTGCTGACCCTCTCCACTGCAGTCCCATTGATGTGAATAGGTGTGTGGTCTCCACCCTGATGTTTCCTATAGTCCACAATCATCTCCTTAGTCTTACTGATGTTCAGAGAGAGGTTGTTCTCCTGGCACCATACTGCCAGGCTTTCAACCTCCTCCCTGTATGCAGACTCCTCACCATCTGTGATCAGGCCAATGACTGTTGTATCGTCCGCAAACTTGATGATGGAGTTTGAGTTATGCCTGGTGACACAGTCATGGGTAAATAAGAAGTAGAGAACAGGACTAAGCACGCACCCTTGGGGGGCTCCAGCGTCAGGGTAGAGGATATGTTGGTGCCCACCTTCACCACCTGCTGACGTTCTGTCAAGAAGTCCAGATTCCAATTACAGAGGGAGGTGTTCAGTCCCAGGTCCTGGATCTTGATGACGAGCTTTGAGGGCACTATGATATTGAATGCTGAGCTGTAATCAACAAACAGCATTCTCACATATGTTCCTTTCTTACCTAGGTGTGAGAGGGCAGTATGGAGGGCAGTAGCAATAGCATCTTCTGTTGACCTGTTCTGGCAGTATGCATATTGCAGTGGGTCTAGGGTGTCAGGCAGTGAGGAGGTGATGTATGCTTTGACCAACCGCTCAAAGCACTTCATGATAACTGATGTGAGTGCAACAGGGCGGTAGTCATTTAGGCAGCTGACTCTGGATTTTTTAGGAACAGGGACAATGGTGGTTTTCTTAAAGCAGGAAGGAACTATAGACTGAGCTAGGGAGAGATTGAATATGTCCGAGAAGACATCTGCCAGCTGGTCTGCACATGCCTTCAGAACGCGGCCAGGCCAGGAGCCTTGCGTGGATTGGTCTTTTTAAAAACTTTACACATATCTGCTCTGGATATGATCAGTGGGTTTCCGTCTTGGATTTCTGGAATCTTCCTGACTGGATCTGCGTTGCTGACCTCAAAGAGAGGCAGTCTGTTGTGCGATATAGCTGGGTTGCGTTTTGTAGTCTGTAATGGTGCGTATACCACTCCACATGGTCCGTGTGTTGCAGCCGTGATAATATGACTCTAGTTTTACTCTGTAGTTGTATTTAGCTCTTTTGATGGCTTTCCTGAGGTCGTATCTGGATCTGTTTGCTCTGTAGGCAAGCTGCCATGGGTCCAAGTGCATGTTAAAAAATTGACTATGAGTCACTCAAACAACCTTCATAATAACTGATATCAAGGCTACTGGTCTTTTGTCACTGAGGCAGATCACAGTGGTTAAAGTTATTGAGATGATATTTCGCAGTAAATTGAAGAATTATATGGAGTAGTCAACATGAATTAAGAAAATGAAGGTCTTGCTTAACTAATTTGTTAGATTTGTTTGAACAGTAGTAATGGATACAAAAAATTTAACATATAGTGTACATTTATTTAGATTTTCAGAAAGTTTTTAATAAAGTTTCTCATTAAAGATAAAATTTCAATTTATGAACTGGTTAATACAGTATGTACAAAATAACCATATGCTGAATGCTCAAAGTGGTGTGATGTAATTAGTCCAGAAATCCGTGTTTTGAAAATAAAAAATAAAAAATAAATCTACATTAGGACCACTGTTGCTCTTGAATATATTGGTGATCTTCCTTCTGCTATTTTTAGGAAAATAATCAAGCTTGCTTATAATATGCATATTAATGAACACTGTAAAACAAAAGCAAAGGCAATTCAACAAGATACTGTAACAGAAGAATTCGAGATTGGGCAAACACCTGGCAGATAACATTTAATGAAGGCAAATGTTATAATGTTACATGCACATTGTAAAAGGCAAATTATACATTTTAGATAGGAAACACCCCTTATGAAGTTACTTATGAAGAAGAGTTAGGTGTTTATGTTGACACAACATTTACATTTTCTAGAAAATGTGGAGTAGCATTGAAAAAAGCAAACAATGTTAAGATATATACTGAGCATCCAAATAAATCCATCATTTATGACCTAAAAAATTACACAATGGTAACCGTAAAACAATGATTTTGTAGCAGTTGCACTGACATTTTTTGAACTAATATGACATGGCTAAATGCATTATAATGATTAACATTTGCCATCAACCATGTCAATCAATGGGGACCTGCAGTCACAGCCTAGTAGGCTGTGTGATGATCAAAGTAAACTGTACATTTGCAACCTATTTCACTAGAATGCACGCGCTGTCTTGTGGGATTCTCTCATCCCCTCTAGAGCTTGCACAAACTAGTCCTAGATGCTACATCTCATGCCAAGACATCCTACAGAATGTCTGTGGGACTTTAGTCTAGCAAGTACAGTACAGCATTCATGGCATACCTCAGATTCTCGTCTTGGAGGGTAACCATTGTTACATTTGCAGTATGAGAACATTAGTTGTCCTGCTGGAATGTTGTCATGTCAGGATAAGCCCACAGGAGGGAAAGGTGTGATTCCAGGACTTGATCAATGTACTGTACAGTAGTGCTGTGTTGTGTCATCTTCTTTAGCATCTGGACATTCCTGCCTAGACCATCACAATTTCACAAAGACATTTATTGCATATCAGCATATTGTTTACCCCATCATAATTTTTAATCTACTGTCCCACTAAGGAGGTGAGTTAGTGCCTATGCAACACTCACTTCATTGTATCACAGATAGTCGTAAATGCTCAATTTATGAAAATGACACGAAAACATTTAATCAATGTCCAAAAAGTGGTATACTTCATTTTTATGGGCACACACATGCACACAAATAAGGTAATGTTGCATAAACACTGTACTATTTAAATCAAGGTGTTGTTATATTAAAATTGCTCTATGCACATATAAATTCTGATTTAAAATAATACTGCTGTGGAATCAGTCCAGAGAAGAGCAATCTGATACATTCTTGAGCTTACATAAGTTTTTTAAAACTGAGTCTTGAACAGAGAAGAGTATGAGGAGTGTTGATTCTGCGAATTCATTGCAAATCCTCAAAAGCACCAACTCCACAAGTCAACACAATAGGTTTCTTTACTAAAACATGAACCCATAGGACGCAAATGGAAAGGAAGTAGAAATACATTTGTAAATGCGAAAAAGACTTTGCTTTCATGGAACAGCTAGTGCTTCTGGAAAAACTGTTCCATATTGAAGGTGATACGGGTACATCCTGTAGATTTTTTTAAGAAGCTAGCAACCAAAAGCTAGAAAACCTGAATGGCCTTCTCTTATTTGTTACCTTTATGTTCTTAAAAACATTGCTTTGTTAAATCTTGTATGAATTTTCAAACAGATATGAACATGAATTTTGCTTCTTAAAACTCAGCATTCCTTTAGGGCTTTTCGCATGATGCAGTTCATAAAATAAAATTCAAGACGTGTAATTACTTTTACCTGTCATTTGACTGAGGAGTACATAAGGAATTGTTTCTTTTTAAACCATGGTGTTGTTTTTCCATATAGACTTGGAACCCTTCAAGCTGCAGACCAGAAGTACTGTTTCAGTTCGTGAAGGTCAAGGTGTAGTGCTGCTGTGTGGACCACCAGCCCATTCTGGAGGTAGGAGATTTTTCAGACCCCAAATTGATCTTGAGCTGTAAGAGTGCAGTACACTGTATATACTATAGGCCAGATGAATCGGCCAAGGATTAGAATTCCATCTTGCGTATTTTCCCTGACAATGAGAATTAAAGTTTTTTTTCCATGCGTTTCAATATGTGTAAGCATGATGAGTACAGAAGCCCATGATCCCACACAGAGACGAAAAGCAGGAGAGCTTTACCCTCCTGCCCTCAGCTGATACGTGGTAATCCGAGCCTGCTGCTTCTCCAGACATGTAGTTTTATGAAGTATTTTACGCAGCTTTAGGAGGAACTACATTTTTATCCTGCGCTTTTGATTTTAAAAAACCTTTCTGCAGTTGAAAGGAGGGTAATGCTGGGAGGTTTCAGCATGTTTTTCCTCCTCTTGCAGTTTCTCACTCATGGGGTTTTATGCACTTTTTTGTCCCAATCATCTTGTAACTGTAATTTATCTTTCTGCACTATTGTGGAGGTTGCTTGGCTGCAAAGTTCTCTGCCTGTCACCATGCATGAATTGTCCTAATCTGCCCCTTGAGGATGTCTTTGTGTGTCCTTATAACCTGCCTCCTTGTTACTCACAGGCTCCGTTACGTAGTTTTTGGGATATTACAAACAACAATTTTGTTTCACATTATGCACACTCACAGACATGTAGTCATTGTTCTAATACATGGTGTCCCCTTAAACAATAATTCCATTCTGGGGCTGTTCATTCATTTCTCTTCTACCTAACTCTTGTCAGTGTGATTTGTTTAATAAATTAAATACATTAGGCACAGACATACTGTACTGTATGTTTGTACGATGGTTTAAAATAAGATTCTATATCCTTTACTTGATTATAGAATTTCTGTGGCTTTTACCCCCACATACACTTCTCTTTTTGTTCTGTGTGTGTACACAGTGCAGAAGAAGTATCATTTTTTTTGTTTGTTTTCCCTCAATGCAGTTTTTAAGGTGTACATTTTAGCAGGCCCTGGATAAGGCAATACAATGGTTTTCAGACAGCTATTTCCATGAATTTTAGAATTTATATAATACACAGTTTATGGAAGTGCCAGGAAAAAGAAAGAACACACAGTGAGAAAATTTGTCACGCACAGTGCTTTTACTTACTTATGCGCAGCTTTCGATGGAAAAGCTTATCTCCCTGCACAAGAAAAGCTCCACTTAAGGAGGCTAAGCTCCTTGCTTCCTCCTAAACTTACTCCTCCCTACCTGCTTCTAAAGAGTGCTCTGGAACTTTATTTTATGGAGTATAGAGAGGAGAAAATAATATTCATATATCTGCCTCTGGCTTTTGCAATATTATGGAGAGGTGAAAAAGTCCTATTTTGCTGTGGCTGCTTGCTTTACTGGTATGAAATATTGTAAAATTAACAGAATTTCCATAATTCATACACATCTTTACATGCTTTCTACTTTTTACAGAATTACAAAGTAACATAATTTTGTGTTAGAGAAGTTCATACTTCATGTTCTAAAAATAATTCAGGTGAACCAGCCAACATATCATACACCTTGATTATTTTCTTAGTCTCTTCTTAAATTTCATGATTATCTGGTTTTAAAAATGAGTAGAGGTATGTCTGGGGAAAAAGAGGAAATTTAAAAATTTTAAAGTAGTAATAATATGTTGCGAAAAAAATTAGTGATGGCTGAAATGTTCCATAGTCTCACCACTATAGTTTTGCAAAATGTAGAAGACAATTCTCTCTTGCTTTTTTTAAGTATGATTTAACCTTCTATCTAAATATGCGGTTTAATAGACTAGTTTTAAGCATATTGTTTCTTTTTTACACAAAGACAATGTGGTATTTGTTTCTCTCTGAAATGCTAATTTTATACAGTAGATTGTGCCAGGTGGTTTTTAACTAACTTGGGCTAAATCTTGTTAAACTTTTAGTCTTGAAGATAACACCTGAAGCAATGTTTGTTGCTTTTGTAAGACTTTTTGCAATTCACAGTATTTAAAAAAAGGAATTTGTTTTTATATGAATGACAAAATATGGTAAAGGATAATAAATTCAGAGAAATATAAACTAATGGCGATACAAAAAGATATTGCAAATATTTTCAAAATAAATAAAACAGGTGAACTCACTGCCTTCATCTACCAGGTCTTAAAAAACCTTCTCCAAAGACAAAAAAGATTGTCTTTTTGTTATAGCCACATGGTCCTATAGGGACAATAGTAACACAGTACCAAATGTCAGCTGAAACAATTTCAGTCCTGTCTTGTCACTTAGCTGATGATGTTTTCTCTTGGCACATAATCACGAGTGATGACTACATTTATTTTAGGAAGCTGTTAAACACCCATGTTACCGCATGTCACTCTATAACCTTTTCACAGATGTAATATATTCATTTAATTTCCCTGTGGTGGAAAATAAAGTAGGCTTACAGTTGCAAGGGGAAATTAGCAATCAAAATGGGCTGTAACACAATCTGTGTCTCTTACCCTTGTGTAATTTTTTTTTTTTACCCACAAGCTTAGTGGGCTACATGTCCAATGCAGATTTTTCATTTGTCACCAGAAGCACATTTCATACATTCAAAAAGCTCCCTTGTCATTTTCTTTACTTTGGTAAATCGTGAATAGTTGAAATTTTAATTCAAATCTTACACAAGTCATTTAAATGCTTTTTTGATCAGTACGCCAAGTAATACCATATGGATCTATGTGACTTTTAAGGATTAATTAGCTTAGAAAATCCAGTTTTTGTGTTTTGTGTGTCATAATCCCACACCACCCCTAGCAAGCCCTTATAATTGCCAGTTGTGTATGGGATCTTGTGGTCCCTTTAAGACTGTTAAAAGCACAGGATCAAACAGACAAAGTGAAGTCTTTAAGTTACATTCTTCAGTACAGCCAGACTGAAAGTTGGGTATTTGGGAAAGGGGGAATCATATTGTTTCTTATTGTTTTTATTTTGTAGTATTTTGTACCAAGTTTGTTTGTTTTAAATCAGTCATGGAGGTAACTGTGTAGAAATTGATTTTCTATATGGCTGTACTTGTGAAAGTAAACATTACAAGGACAAGTTTGGAGCCACTGTTTATGATTTTGGTGGATTATATCAATATGAAATTAGACATTTACTCGCTTTTGTCATGTCATTTAAAAAAAAATGGCAGGGAGTTCCTAAGATGAATACACCAAATTCACAACCGTCATCTAATTTATTCTTCCTTCTCCCAAAGGTTAAGTAACATGTTTATAGGTATGGTACCAGATTACATTTGGATGGGGAAAAGATGAAGAAGACAACCTGAAAAACAAACTCTAGTTTACCTGTCAAGGAACCTTGAAACGTATGCAAAGTAATTATGTCCCTGTTCTGATGATAAATGTCTGAATTTTTCCACAGCAGTAACTGTCCTACTGCACTTTTGCAGTACACCGGTTGTGGAATGAATTATTGCAGTTATTTTGTAGCAGAACTTGTTCGGTGACAATTTACTATTCTCATGCAGCAATTTAGTAAAAGTTGCTTTTCATGGGGCTTTTACCCTTCACCGCAGTGACTCCTTAATGTGTCAGATGTTTGTAACAGCATGGAGCCTTTGTATATCCTGTTAGTTTTATCACATCAGATTCTAGATGCAGAGTAATGAGGTAGGAAGAAAGAACTACATTTTCATTTTCACAGAGGAAAGAAAAAAATACATTTTCATTTTAGACTTCCAGGCAGTTGCTAGGAAATACAGTGGCTTAGGCATTATTTGTTCACTACAGTATGTGGTGGGAGTGTTATATAAATACACACAAAGATAACAATAGACAATTAAAAAGCACACATCCTTTTTAAAGTTTCTTATATGCATAAGAATGCAAGTGATCTACAGTATACATTTTCTATACATGTGTGGCCTCAAATGGTTCTTGACCAACATGGCAGCATATGATAAAAAATAGGATACTTTTACACTCAGCTTACACTTTGTTTTTCCAAATAGTTTACTTTTGGTTTAGGGTAGTTTTTGTAGCATTAAGGAAGACAGGAATCTGCTTCTTACCACACAGATGGAAATCACAAACATGGTTATTCCCTTTGATTTCTCAATGGGGCTACTACCATGGGTCTCTGATGCACATCTTCACTGCAGCAATATTTTATTGTGGATCGCCTCTAAAAACTGAAATCTTTGCTGACATTAAAACTGTCCATGCCACTCAGGGCACCATCTAGCCTCACCTTCAGTTGTTGGAGGACAGACTCCTGTTGCTCTCCCATCTGTTGACAAACAAAGTAAGCAACACCAGCATTGTAACAGTATTGTAGTGTCAGAGAAGTAGGTAACCGAAGTCTGACAGGTTCCCCTCAACTGGTAGTGTGGTATCAGAGAATCTACACAAACTTTTTTTTTCAGAGGGAAAAACGATGAGGCCATACCAATCCTGGTGTAATGACATTCCCAACACTTCTATGGTCTATAACCTATTTCGCTTTCCAGTTTCTTCCTTAGTCCTTTCCCTTCACAGACAACTGTGTAGAATGTTCAGCTGGCCCTTTGGAGAGTAAGATTACTTGTGGCAGCCTAATCTGTTACCAATTTATCTGCCAACTTTAAAACTGTCCTAAACCAACTTGGTCTCACCAAAAACCTAGACTAAAAGTGCTCAAGAATGTGTCACCATAGGATTTAACTGGTCTATTCTCACCAAATTACTAGCCAACCTCTAGTTGCTAAACCTATTAATAGAAGAACCTGATGAAAGACAACTGCATTTGTTTCAACATATCATCTTATGCTAATGCACTTTGTCTCTCCCACTGGAATGTCTCTAAGCCACCCTCTTGTGGCTTAAAATGAAGTTGACAGTCCCAGAAATAACTGCTCCACTACTAAAACTAAAATCCCATCTGGCCATTGGAGCAACTGGAGGATAGAAGCTACCTTTCAAGGCCTGCTGGAGGTTATTGAAGTAGATGATCTGATTAGATTTTTACAAAAAAGTTCCAGGAAAATCGTTATCCTCCCTGGTTACCTCGTGGTCAGTTTATGTCATGAGGGTACATTGGATTTGTGGCTTTTCTGGTACAGAGTGGGGGCTGGTCCATTGGTGCACGACCTTCAGTGCATCTTACAGGCAACCAGAAAATTAACTGCAGGCCCCTCAGTATGATGGGCATGCAGTCTTGCTTACTTCTTTCTCTTAAAACCTAATATTTCAAACAAGAAGAGGTCATTTGGCCAATTTATCCAAGAACCTCATTCAACCATGGTAAAGAAGCCATGGTGACTTGAAAGAAGCCATGGTACTGGCTTCAACAACATGGCTTTGTAACTTGTTCCATACTATTGCAATCCTTTGGGTAAGAGAGTGCCACCAGTTCTCCGTTTCAAATGCATGCTCAACTAGTTTGGATGTGTAACCTCTGGCTTGTGTTTCACTTTTCATTCTGAAGAATTCTGCTGGGTTGGGTTTGGCAGTGCCTTTGGGGATTTTAAACATTTGTATTAGGTCTCCTCATAATCGTCTCTGTTCAAGACTAAAAAGCTTCAGTTCCTAGAGCCTATCAATGTAGGACATTCCCTTAAGCCTTTTATTTATTTTATTCCTTGGTGTGAGTGTGCACATGTCTGTGCCTGGAGATGGACTGACATCCTGTCTAGAGTTTACCCTTTCTTGCGCCTGTTGCTTGCTGGGATAGGCTTCAGCTTCCCTGTGACCTTGAAGAGGAAGAAGTGGTTAGAAGAATTTAAATAATGTGTCAACATGAACACTGAAGATGTTCTTATATTGTAAGTAGCCTCTTCTGTGTTACTTTCCAAATTTTGTGATTCTTCTGCTTATGTTTTGTATTATACTGTATATTATATGTTATATTAATATACAGTATATCATATCTGCAACTCACAGGAAAAGGGTTGTCCTTCACTGCTGTGATTTGTATGTCTCTTTAGCTTTCACTTCACCACTGGTTTGGAACACTGTGCTTCAAGCCTGTCCAAGCAAAATGGCTGCTAACATTCTAAAATGCATCTGACATTTAAAAAGCTGCTCTTGTCCTCTCCTGACTTCTGTCAAAACAATGCACATACGCTAACTCTTTACATAATACATAAGTAGTGCAATACTCGCATATTTAAATATATTTATTAGATGTTCTCTTGATTTCTAATAAATGCCGTGTTTAGTTGCATGCACTTTAAAGTCATTGCTATTACTTCTAAAAGGGGAATTGCGATACTATTTTTATATTTCGGGGTTAGAAAGAAACAGCATTGTTGAGTCCATTTCACATCATGGTGAAAGTAAAATATACACAGTAACCTGTAAAACCTCCAATTTACATCACAAAATAGATTCAATTTCCAATGGCCCTATTACATTTTAAACTAGCAGGCTTGTGAATACATCTCTTTTAATCCAATAGAAATATCATTCTATACTCCAAGACAGTTTTGCCGACAAATACAACTTACTTCTTAACTCTGCATGCAGATCAAGTTGAAACATTTCTCTGGTGAACTGTTGCTTGCACAACCTATACTTATTTGCTCACACATCGCATTACATAAGTTATTACAAGACTCACTTCACATTGCAATTTCCCTGAAAATTGAGACCAGGGGTTTGCAGCAACATGGTGACTTACAGTACTTTCACAAAGTTCATGATTTTGTGCTTAATTTCAAATTTGTAAAATTTGGTGATACTGCCAATAATTTATTTTGTTACTTTAATAACCTTTTAAAGTAAACATAGAAAGCTTTGCAATAAAAATACAAATCCCTCAAAATCCTCATCACTATTTCTGTATTGTTTTAACATGACACTTATCTTTGCTCACTGCTGAATTTTCTTTCTCTAATGATTTCTCACTGAATGACTACATCTCTCGTTTTCGGATGCATAACATCATAATACAGTATATCCCTTCATAAGACAACACACAGCATTCAATGGCCAATTTTGAGCATTAAGTAATTAATTCCAATTATTATAATCCAATGTATGAGCAGAAATCTGAATATTTTTTGATAGGATCAAATCTTTGGCTGTTTTTAATCAACAAAAGTCACCAAAGGCAATATTGACCCTCTCAGACTTTAAGTGACACTCCATCTTGTAGGCAGTGAATTAGTTAAATGTTTACTTGTAATATTATACAGTATCTGCATACAGTTTGAATTCACTCATCAAAAGAGCTAATTGTTTAAAAGATTTACAGCATAAGAATATTCAAATAGCTTTATTTCAGGAAAGCCATCTCAAGTTTTCTGGTCTTCATAGATTTCAGAATAAACACTATAAAGCCTTTGCTCATGCTTACATTCTAAATAAAACAAACGAGTTTCTTGCAGCAATTCATAGACTAATATTACTATCAGGGGTTTAAGCAGTGATGCTGAAGATCATTTCTGCCAAGTGATAATATTGCGTAACAGTATTAGGTCGTGTTTATCATTGGTTTATGTACTTAATGTTTTTTAATCCAGTCTCTGGACTCTGTAACACAGAAATCCCTAACTCTGCAGTTGCTACGGAAGGAAACTTTTATTTGATTTTCATATCAGCAATGGACACCTCTTCACCATAAATGTCTCTCTCCCTTCTCCATGTTTTAAATATTTTCAAGCCCTTACACAAGATAAAAATGTATTTCGTTTTTGGCTTTTTTTCACGTGGACAAAGTGGGTGCTCAGATTGACTATTTTTGTTTCTCCATCCCTCATGCAGTATTTCCACATATATTTTTATATTGCTTAATTCTGAATGCCCCAATCATGTACTCAATTAAAGTAGTTCCAGGAAAAATTTACTTTAAATGCTGGAATTAAGTATTTCTTTCTTCAGAATGTGGCCTGCTTAAATCCTGCCTTTGAGGGATTTAAAACATTGTTAGAGATTAACAGTTCTGAAATCAACTCTTATTTCTTATGAGAGGTTACTAAATTCTTAATTAGGAGTAATTGTACTGTTTTTAATTCTGCTTAAAACAAAAATGCAAGAAGAAGATTTCTCTGCTAGAAACTACAAATTTGCAATGGAAATTACACAAAAAATATAATTTACTGAAAATTAGGACTAGACATGTGGCCACACTAAAAACTTAATTTAAAATGCTCACCAGCATTAGAGCAGAATTCATAATAGATGGGACAAGATGTTGAATACTGTCGTTGGGTTACTTGCATTAAGGTTAAAACAAAACAATATTGAGATGGACAAGAACTATAATAATAATTATGAAACTAAACTAAAGTGGACTTCTATGTTCGATAATCTACGATTTGTCCTCTCTACATTTTTGAAACTGGGGTAGGTCTGGCTCAGAATAAGGTAGTCTTAAATATCTGATTTAATTCCTGAACATGCTCTTGCTTTGATGGGGTTAAAGGCCTGGTTAAAGTAATACTTAGCTTGCTGTTAAAAAGCCAAAGGTCCACAGACAGCCCTAGTTATCCCTATAAAACTCAAACATATAGAGGGCACTTACAAAGGCACTTTCTAAGTGAATGAAGACATAAGTGTCACCTTATACATCATGATTAGACAAGACTTTTTGAAGCGGCAGTTTACTGGGACAAGGGACAGTTTATGTCCAATAAGTAGAGCCTGGAGTTTTTCTTGACCACATGATTTTCTGGGCTCCAATCCTGAAGTTTACTCATCAACTTTGAGATATACTGTAGGCACTCTAAACCCAGCAGTAGTCAATTTGCATAAAACTGTGATATATTATACAATTAGAAACAAAATAGGAGTTTATTGATGAGAGTGAGTGCCCTTTGAAAAATGCAAGGGAAAAGAAATCTGGCAGTGCCATGGCACTGAAACATATGATCTGACAGAGGCATTAGTTTGCACAACAATTCCCCAGAAAAAACTCAGCCATCCCAAGATACACAGTATGCATTCCATGTACTAAATGGCAAGGCAATTCCTCCAGCAAGTCATCTGAGAAAGGAGTTTTTTGGTTGAAATGTCTGATCATGTACTATATCTGTAGATTGTAATGAAACTACAAATATAAAGGATCACAACAACAAAGTGCCAGTTATTCTAGCAGATAGAGTTTGTCTGTACTCCATGGTATCTTTAGATGTATTCGAAGTGGATTTTAAAAACGTGACTGTATTTGACTCAGGAAATGCAGAAATCAGGTAATGATTAAATTTAACAGTAAAATATAGCACATTTAAAATATAGCTTTTCTTTCACTGAACCATAAGATTTTCATGCTCCCGGGAAGTGAATGTTCTTAATTGCTGCTTTACTCTTTGTTTATATAGGTTACACCACTGGTTTTCTGATTTAATTATTTTCTAACCCATCAGATGTCTCAAAACACATAAACTGTATGCATTTTGATACTCATTTTGTTGATCATTTTGATATTGCCACATTTTTTCTCATACTGGAATAAAATGAATAAAATGTATTTTTTTTAATAAATTCATTTTTTCTGGACCTTTTAGGGTTCTGTTAGAACTATTGGTTAATATATTTAAGGTGGGTTTTTTTTGTAAACATTTAAAATGTAAAAAATAGTCAATAGCGGATGAACTAGGGCTGATCTCATAATCACAAGGTAAAAAAACAAAATTCATCTGGAACTAAAAAGAATCAGCCCAATGAGCTCCAATTTAAAGAAATGACATGATTGTTGATGGTTTATTTTGAGATCTTTCTCATTAGCATCCTCAAGAACATAGAATTTGTTACCTATGGTGAGTAGCTGTCTATGAGTGATTTGAAATTTCAAGCTTAGTGGGTGATTTCACTTCTTAAACTGGTGCTCTGCATGCACATGGGGAGTGCATTATTAAATGAAGTTGCAGCATATGTGTATTCATTACCTTATGGTTCCAGCCATTACTGATGGACTGCTACTTTGAAGACCCTTACTCTTTGCATACCCTCAAGCTTCTGTTTTAGATTGTGGCTGCCAAAGTGTCTGCCTTGGGACAGATAATGCATAGAAGACATCTGGCAAAAAGCCTCCCTTGCTGACACACTCACACGGAGCACACTGAAATAGGCAGATTGAGCTGTATATAATGTAGAAGCTGTAAAGTGAGGGAGAGAGAACATCCATCATTTTTGCTTTGGCAGTTGTGTGGAATCAGAAAGCACTTGTCAAGGAAAGAGAGATATCTGTATTCAGTGAATAATCAAACCTCCTCATCTTGGCGCCTTATGATGAAAGTATGAGTTAAGATAGTTTTTTTTGCTGTGTGAGTATTGCATCATCTGCTAAATTAAAAAACAAAAGTTGCTTGAGGTGCAACATCCACAGGTTGTTTGTAACTCTGCAATTCAGGTGGGTATTGCATTGTTTTTCTTACAGGTGCATTTGTATACATTTACTGTTTTCCAGCTTACCAGGATTTAACGCTCCATGATCACAACACTTCATTCAGTGATAATTTTTCAGATGCATAGATAAGCATAGATTTGTTAGCAGTAATTGGGGAACATTTTGAATGGCTCTCTGTATTTTTTTTTATTTAACTCTTCTGTATAATGTGTGTTTTATTATTGTTACACAGTTATTCACTATGTCAGCAAAAACAGGTTACAAAATTACTGATTTACAGGCACAGTAGAAGGAAAGACAATTTGCCTCCAATTTTGAGCTGAATTGTGAATCATTGGCGTGTTGTACTTTTCTGCACCATAGTTCCACGAATTATGCCTTCAGTGCAACAGTCTTTTTAGAATGCGTTTGTGTTCAGTGGTTAATTACCGTGGCATGGCACTGTGAATGGTTACTCATCGAGACAATAACTTGTCAAAGATGGTGTCACCACAAGCAGCTACCACTGCAGCGCTCCAAAGTTGTCCTGTTTAATAAAAAAAGAAAGAAATGACTCATCTTCAGCCTTGCCTCACAATGCAATCTTTTTTCAGGTTGTGGACTCTTCTGACTATAGAGGAAAGAAAGAGGTTTAAATTGATAGAGACAGAACAGTTACTGCCACGACCATTTGTCTTTGTTCTGAGCAAACACTGGTCAGGAAGTCAGTGTTAACATTTTGAAACCCAGGCCTGTACTGCACCTTAATTTGGAGTACCAGCATTCCTTCTTTATCTCCCGTTTAGTTTATAGGTTTATAGGTAAAAAAGTGCACCACGTGCTTCCAGCCCCCAAACTCCTGAAACAGCACAGTCCCAAGCCCAAGGCTGTTGTATGCAAGGTAAAGGGGTGAGAACTCAGAGCAGTGTGAGACCAGGTCTTGGCAAAAGCAATCTTTGATAGTCTGAGAAATAGCCTGCATTACTTCATCCATTAGACTGTCTGGAGGACTTTGTTTAGTCGAGTTGATGAGAGGGACCCCAATGGTGTTGGATAATGCATAATACAGTCATGTTACTTTTCCTCACCAAGAAGACCAACAGACCTAGAGATAATAAATTTGCTGATGTCATCTCATGGAGTTAATATTTTTAAATACAGTACATTTGGCTGAAGTCAATATGTATATTTTGTGCTGTGTGAATTACCTTTGTATACAGTTCTTTCATAAAATATTCACTGAATTATTATTACTAACTGGTTTCCTGTTATCCTTAATATGGGTTGCTAGGAGAACAATGAAGAGTCTTCTGAGGCCAGGGATAGAAAACAAGTGAACAAGTGCCTGGAGTTACTTTGCCAATGCTAATGTGCCATTTTAATTGCTTATTCTAATGAATGGCTATATTTAATAAGCTTAATTTTTCATGGACACAGCTGCGGAGTTAAGTAGTATACAACATTTATTTTTAGCTAATTTCAAAGAAGCAATACAAGGATGTTTTTTGAATACTTTCCTAGCAGTCCAATGTTTAATGTACTTGTACTCTTCTGTTTTTTTTATGCACACTAAGCATTAATTTGAGAAATAGTGAAATAATGCAGCTAAACTTACAAACCTTGTTGATAATAAAGTCTGACAACCCTCAATGGGGAAAGCATTATTGTGAATTCTGTTTTATTTTATTCTTTTTAGTGGTGGTAAAAAATAAGGCTAACAGTAACAATCGTGGAGAACATCATAGCAGTGATTGCATGCTTATTGTTTTCTTATTATGTTTTCTTTTTCCAAGTGTAAATTAGTAACCTGCACTCAAGTCTATTTTTACTGTGTAAATTGGATAGCTGAGATAATCATAATTGTCATAATGTGATCTGCTAAGCATTTATAGCTCATAATTATCTCTTCCTATATAAATTCTAGTAAGCTCATAACTAACAATTTAGCAATAGTAGAGCTTGAATTGCACATTATGTGTGAAAAAGTGTTACCAGGCAAGAAGAAAAATTAGTAAGTTGCAAGGTTGAATTAATTGATCAATAGTCTGCGAACCACCTTGATGATACAGTAGTCAGCACACGCATAAAGCAATCTTGTCTCTTGCAGACAAGCGATTGATCAGAAACTTTAAATACATACAAAGTTAGGATTAAAGGATTACACAGGTCACATTGAGATACACATTGAGGAGTCAAATGGAAATGGGTTTGAAGTAGTACTAAGCGATTTCAAAGCAAATCACTTAGTGATTTGCTAAGATTTTTTTTTTCTTTTTCGGCAGTTTGCTAATAAATTTGGAAATAAAACAGTTGTTACGATTATTTAGGCATCAATTAAGTAACCTTTATGGATCGGGTATAGTAGTTTAGTAGTACTTGTGGATTATTATTAATCGTATTATAATGCATATTTTAAAATGTGAGTGTTGTTAATATTCACCATGAGCTAGAAATAATGCCGCCCACAGTAGTCTTGATTAATAACATAATGTATTCCTTGTACATTTGTTCCAATTTTGATAGAGAAACAGAATGCCTTGGCACATTAAAATCTTACATGAGTTAATTTAGTCACAGAAATCCATTGGTGAAGTCATACATTATATAAGTGACTTTTGTACTCAACCAAGACAAAATAATATACAGTTTTTATGCTTCATTGGCTTCTTATTCTAAGACAGTATCTTGTGCATTTTCTTCCCTTTCCTGTGTTCTTAAAACACACTGTACATGAGAAGAAAACATCAGTATTACCCCTTCTTGGTCTTTGTTTTGGTACTTGCATTATCAACATATTTACTTGTGTAGATGCATTTACTGTACAGTAGACTGAACACACAGGGTATACAACACCAGAAATACATTTACACTAGATATGCCTGTTATTTCTGTGTGCCAATATACAGTACTGTACACTTGGTGGTATATATTCACTCATATATTGCTGGGGGAAGAATGAGCACATTGAATGTTTATTTCACTGTCTGAATAGAACAGAACTTCTGACATTCCATCATGTAACTTCAGCAATAAAACAAATACAACTTTTCACATTGTGTAAAGTATGTTTGAAGTGATTTAAGGGCATATGATAAGATGCATGACTGATTCTTTCATTTCATTTATTGTCTAGGTTTATACATGGCTGCTGAATTGTGTCTAAAGAACACAAACCAATGTAGTTTGTTGAATTGTTTTCATTACTTGTATAATGCAATTTGTGTAATGGATTTGGAATTTTTCTTATAACATCTCCTATTCGTAAAATTTCTGCAATGTACATTTTAAGCCCATTCTGAGTGAAATATACATCGTTTTAATTACGAAAACTAAATATAACAAAGGAGGTTTAGGAGGATGTAATCAAAGTTAGAATGAAGCCAGTTAATTCTGTTAAGAAATTACAAAATTATTTTTACCACTATGATGAAAGATAGCAACAGATGAGCTAAGAAAAAAAATCAGAATAGAGTATTCAACAATGTAACAGAAAACTGAACAAAAGGTACTGTAATACTCTATGTACTTTCAAAATTAATATTCTTCCCTTGAAGACAGATTACCTTTAAAGCATTTCTGTATACTTAATTTTTTTTCTCATGGTCATTGCAGCATTTGTATCAAAGTAATGTGACCTAATTGGTCAAAATACATTTGGTCTAAATACATTTTTCTTGAATTGTAAAAAGAAACAAACTAACAATTAGATAAAGATGTATCTATTACATATTTGAAACAATTTGGTTTAGTTTAATTTTTTAAATCTTTTGCATATAATCAATTTTTACATGTAATACAACAGATATTTAAATATAACATTGTGATAACTAATTCTGCCTCATTTCTCCTCCAGCCATTTAAACTGAGGTTTCTTATATTTTATGTTTAACTGTAACCTTATTAACAATATATATATATAGTTTGAAACAACAGTAAGCCACAAACATTGTAGACTCCCTTTGCATATTAACATGGCACTTCATGCAGAGTTCGACATGCAGCCTTTAAAATGAGAAACTGCACCTTCCATGGAAAACAGTATAATAAAAGTAAATGTGCAATTTATCTTGAAACAGAAGTCTACTAATTGCGAATTAAATTTTAATTCGTATTATATATAGTTATGTGTACATACATGCAGGGTAATAAAATTCTAAAACATGATTTTAGATGCTTATAGCCATCTGACTCCTATAATATCATACACAACTTCTTTAAAGCTCAACATTAAGAATCAAGCTCCTTGTTGTTTTGAAAGTGCCTTATTAGTAAATGTTTATTAGTAAAGTTGTATTCCTTGTCTCAAGATTCTACAGAATGTTTCTGTGCACTTTTTGGTACTGTAACTCATCTACTGTAGTATTACATTTCAGAGTACCTGGTGGGGAATACACACTGCCCTCCATTGACAGCTGCTGTCAGTTTGTCTAATATGCACTGTTTTCATACTATTGAGATGTACTGTGCTGCATGAGAAATTAACTTATGAAAATATCGTATTAAGGCCAGTGATCTTTGTGATAGAGGTAAGAAAGTAAACCAAAGTCCTTGGTTAAGGAATGAAAGGAGAGAAAGGAATATGTGAAGGTTACTGTATGTGATATACAAATGTTCATGCTCCTCTCATAAATTGCCCAGGAGCCTGTCATGTGTTGGACTTAATAGCATCTTTCAAAAAACATGAGACTCTGACACACTTCCAAATATTGCATCAAGGAATTGTATCTGTGATGGTAAAAAATAGCAGGTTCATGGCCTTTGGCAGTAGACTTGCTCCCTAAACATTTTCAAATGAAGGTTGTGTGCTGAACCTTAACAAACCTAAATGTATGAAACTAGATAAATGACCCTAGTAATCATCTTGTGCTCTCTTTATGCATTTTAAATGATATAACTTGGTTGCCATGAGAAATTTAGAAGATATCTGGGGGTAGGCTAATTAGGAAGTCTTCATTATAATGTGACACACAGTTGTCAATATGCTTTTAGTGTTATTTCTTGTGGTGTAAAATATCTCAGGCAGGTTCTTCTGACACTCTGGAAGCACTAGCTTTATTAATTACACTCTGTTTAGCTGTAGCTTTTAATTAGAGGGAAAATGTTGAATTCATGGTGGGAAAAGAAGTAATATGCTATGTAAATAGAGTGCTATTGCTCATGGAGTTCAGTACTGAGGTTAGTTTTTCTTCATTTTGATCTAGTTCCTGGTTTCATACTTGGAGTTTTCTTGTCAGAAAGATGGTTTAAGCAAGGGTTCTCATAAGTGTTCAAGTAATTATATAGTATCTGATGGTATAATTTGCTAATTCCGCAAGATCATATGTTTATCTTAAAATCCTTATTATATAGAACTCAGAGAGATGGCAGACTCAATTTAAGGCTAAAGGTCTCACGGTCACTAGATTCAGTTAAATATGGTTAATGATATGTAACAGTCTCCATGTGTGCTATTTACAATATACTGTACTTCTTGCCAAGCACGTGCAGAGTGTTCCAAGGTTGGAAGGAGCTTAATTAAGGAGAAGCAGATGTTAGTCAATAACAAAAGTAGGAATGATATATATTTAAAAAATATATTAACTATTTTGTACAATGGAACGTTGATAATCATCTGGCATTCTATTATTCTCCTACAGTCGTGCTGAATTTAATAAACATTCAGATTTGAAATGCTGTCACTTTGACTTTTTTCAAAGAATGTTACAGTACATTAATGTCAGGGTTCTGCTTCCTGTCACTGGACTTTGTGTAATTCAGTTGTTTAATTCTGAAGCTCTGATGTGGCTGCACTTCACAAGTAGAATATCCTAATGAAAATGAGTCATGTGGATTTCCTAATAATTTAAATTGCGTGTTTTTAACAAATCTTTAAGAAAGTATTTTATGAACACATTTGGGCTTGGAAATATAGGACGTGTGCTCTGTGCAGCCATCATTTAAAAGACACAAAAGCAGTTTTTGGCATTATGAACAAACTTTCTGAAATAAATATAGAAACGTCATCCATTCTTTGCATTTACAGACTATGGTTCTCTTTAAGTGTTTAGTGATGAAGCATTGTTTCATTTTCTCCCTTGAATGGAAGTTCTAGACCCTTTTAAAATGATATGGAAGACACAAAAGAACAGAGAGGTAAATACTGTATGTACTGTGTACTGTAAATTAATATGAATATATTTAGTTGTGTATTATTTGAACAGAAGTACAAGGGTTCATCACAGTTCCAGTATTGCATTGATAACCCATTTGCTGATACATTTAAAGTGTTCAATATGCATCAAGGCATGTTGCCACAAATACCCATTATTAAGGATTCTAAACTGTGTTTATTAGCATCAGAGAAAAATTTATTGGTAGTGTTATATTTTATTGTGAGAGTCACACAAGGCAGAAATTGATGAAACCTATTATGGGATAAATGATCTTGCCTCCACTGAATGATATGATAAAGGCTTGATTTTTTAATATGCCGTTCATTGTCTGTTTCCCCTGCCCCTTTGGGCTTTAAAATAGAATCTAAAACTGGAATTAATGCTAGGATTTTTTTTTTGCTTCTTATAAATTTTTTACACCACCTGCAAGGAACTGAAAGGCTGAAGTTTTTTTCTAAAGAGAGCTTCGTGTTAAGCCCTGCCACTAGCTATCCATCATACTTCATCACTTACCTTCATCTAGTCTGGGTACATCATTGATCTCCCCAAAGGTACTCAGCATGTGGTGGTACATGCTTCCTCTATCTAAAGTTATTAAAATTTGAAGTCAGTATGCAACCTTTTTGTTCCTGGTGCTAATTATTCGGTTCAAACTGTATCAAAACAAAACCAAAAATATTAATCAGCAGCCATATCACCCTGCAACTCACAACTGGCAACCCACTGAAGCTAAGCAGGTGTGAGCCTGGTCAGTACCTGGATGGGAGACCTCCTGGGAAAAACTAAGGTTGCTGCTGGAAGAGGTGTTAGTGGGGCCAGCAGGGGGTGCTCACCCTGCAGTCCATGTGGGTCCTAATGCCCCAGTATAGTGACGGGGACACTATACTGTAAACAGGCGCCGTCCTTCGGATGAGACGTAAAACCGAGGTCCTGACTCTCTGTGGTCATTAAAAATCCCAGGGCGCTTCTCGAAAAGAGTAGGGGTGTAACCCCGGTGTCCTGGCCAAATTTCCAATTGGCCCTTACTAATCATGGCCTCCTAATAATCCCCCTCTATGAATTGGCTACATTACTCTGCTCTCCTCCCCACTGATATCTGATGTGTGGTGAGCGTTCTGGCGCACTATGGCTGCCGTCGCATCATCCAGGTGGATGCTGCACATTGGTGGTGGTGGAGGGGAGTCCCCATTACCTGTAAAGCGCTTTGAGTGGAGTGTCCAGAAAAGCGCTATATAAGTGTAAGCAATTATTATTATTAATTATAATTATAATGTTTTTATTATTAATTTCAGATGACCATATTCTTGACATTCTTCATATTCTTTGAAGAATACCGTCCCAGTGTTAAGTGTGTTGTTGGTAATTGCAACCACCATAACTGTTTTTTATGTAAACCAGTCATTTGGTTTTTTAACAAAAAAGTGTCCCTTGCATAGAAGAAAAGTGGCTATAAGCTATAATTCTGTTTTCTTCTTGTTCAGATTTATGCTGCAGTATGTCTGTGATTGAAGATGCACATACTTACAATTGTTAAACAATTTACAGTAATTTAAAATTAATCTGATGGTATTATAATATGAATGACCCTTAAAATACTGTAGGCATTTTTTGGGTGAATCCTTTGTTCAAATATTAGAAATATCAAAAGACTGCAAAGTTGTGAAAAAAATGCCTTATTCTTGCTGAAAGTTGAAATTATAATTAAATTCAAAATGTAATTCATGAGAATATGGTTCGTTGTTCAAACTACTTCTTCCTGTGTTACAGTATTATTTGGTGATGCAGTTGGATGCAGTTTCTGGAGGCACTGTTGAATGTATCACATTCTGAACTATTAACTAACCTAAAGGCAGATTTTAATTGTTGGTTCTAACACTGAAAACTAATTGGCATATTTAGAAGGTGTAGCATTTTTAACTTATTAGTCGTGAAGCCTCTGCTTATGCAATTATACTGTACTAAATATTCCCAAAATAATTACAAGTGCCTTGAAGGGGCTTTGTGAAGAAGCGCAGTGAACATTTGCAAAGGCAATTTACGAAACTCATAACGGAGATTTTACTTTGTCATCTTTTCATTTAGTAACAAGTAAAAGGAATGGAGATTTAAAAATCTATTTGGCCTGAAGAAAACATTTGTTCTGCAATATGTACTGCTTGTTTTTTTTTTCCATGGAACATGTCCTTTTCCCAGTAGAGCTTAAAAGAAATTCATGGTAACTGTCTTCAGATTGGTTTGAAATAGCTTTTAATACAAAAGGTCTTTGCAACGCAAGTCAGCAAAGTTATTCCCAAAACTGGACTATCATCCTTTATACATGTTTTTACAAATGGGTACAAATTGCTTATGGGACAGGGATATAACAAGCTCCAGTGCAATCTATTCTAGTATCAGATACAACAAAAATCCATCATTTTTTTATTTTAACACAGCCTTAGATAGTGATAAGGTACCTATTTCATTAAAGACTTTGGCAGTATGACAGAGCTGCAGGTTTTACACTTATTCTGAAGAATTAGTTGCCTGTACTTTCATCACCATTTTTACATTTTCACAAATCACTTGCAGTGTGCTTGTTGGTTTTTAAATATTACTTTTTTGTCTTCTCAAAACTGTTCTGCAACCCTTGCAGTTTAAGTTTTACATTTTATATGTTTTGTCAGTAAAAGTTGCCATTTCTTTATGTTTGGTGTGGAAAATATTTGCAAGCTAACAGCAGGCAATTTTAGATGAAGACTGGGTCGCCTTTTATATAAGCTTCCAGGAGCTGCCTTGAAGTAGTCTTACTAGTGAGAAAAAAAGATTGCTTTGTGCTGCCATACCAAGACTTACACACTGGAACTGAATATCATTTTCTCTTCATTTCAAAAAAGAAGGCTTCTGACAAGCAAACAGTTCTTCTCTAGTTAAATAATATAGTACTTAACAACACATACAAACTTTACATAGGGCTGAAGTCATCAAAACTATTTTTCCAGCTCTTATACAGGTGCATTCATTGCGGAAGAGATGCTGAGACAGTTCATTAATATATTACATTGTTATCACATATTTTCAATCCATTGTGAGGTAAAACATCCCTAAGCTCCCTCCACAGATTCCTGGCTCTTTGATTCACAATGCTCCTGTAGAGTTCTTACGTTTGTCTTATGTTTTTTTTTAAACCACCTTTTTGTTCTTATTTTTCCTCTTGGAATGTGGGATAGAATTTCCTTTATCCAATGTGGATCGGTTGTTTTCCTGCATGTCCTTTCAACTGCCATTTCTGTTTTCCAATAGTGTCACAAACCCTCTATATATAGTCCATCAATCCATGAGAGTTTTTATTTTTTGCCACTGACACTAGTCCTGCAGTCCTCAGTAGAAGACCAGAAAAACATGGTGCTTGGAGTTATCAGTCTGAGTTGCTCTTCCAAGATGTAAGATTGTGCTGTTTACCACTACACAATCAAGTTAACTTCTTGTTCTCTTCTTCTTTGTTCACTATGGGTGTTGTTCAGAGCTTCTGGTAGTTATAGATGTCTTTTTGGAAGGCTTGGAGCATGCAGTGATCTGCATTCCATTCTCATTTTGCTGTTGTCTAGGCAGATTCCTTGGTGAAAACTGCACAAGAACTGAAATTGTTATGGAAAAGAAAATAAATTTGACACATCTGTGCACCATGCCGTCATATTCACATTTGCAATCTTAGCTCAGAAACATCTGTGGCAAAACAACAAGTATAAAGTACAAAGTATGAAGAAAAAAGGTATTGCAGTTGAAGTTGTAATGTGCTCATTTTTTATGGTATAAATTTAATGTATTTTAAATTAAAAATATTTTACATACAGTATAACCTTATATAATTCCATATACAGTATAGTATATACTGTATAAAATGTAGTACTACACAGAAAACTGTAAATTAATAAAAAATATATAGTGCCCATATCCTGTGTTACAGGAGTTGGTATGCTATCTCTCTTCTGCACACATACTCTACCTGTCAATCCAAAACAGGGAACAATTCAGAAGCACTAAAGCTGACAGTTCTGAGAGAGTAAGATACAGCCATTATCTGCAAGAAAAGAAAGCACCACTCAGCCCACTTTGCTTTTTATACTTCACCATGTCATTAGATGAGAGTGTTAAAATGCTAAAAATAGCCATGTCATGGAATGGATAATAATATAATAAATTATAGAAGATGGGGGGGCAGTAAGGTTTCAAAACCAACTCCTCAGTGCACTGCACTGAGGGCCTCAATGTGTGTGGGTACTCACTATTGCAGAATTATCCACTTTATTTACCAAATCTTGCAAGTTTCCATCTGTTCAGACAAACTAAAAGACATTCAAGGGTCTGCACCTTAAAATGACATTGAGGCCAGAGAGGCAGAGCAGGAATGACATGGGAACCAAAAAAAAAATTTAATTTGAATCAAATTGTATAATTCGAATTTTAACACATTTTGTTCAATTAAAACCTTCTAATGAAAAAGAAGGTCTGTAGAGGTTCAGTTTAAGAATTTTTCATGCCTGTTTAAAAAGCAGTTTGAAAATGTCAGTTAATCAATATAGTGCTGACAGAAACTTCCAACTGCGTTGTAACACATCATGTTAAAGTGGACATCTGCAGCCATCTATGACAAAACTAGATGTTCTGGGTTTCCTAAGTTGCTGTTGGTTTCCTGAGACATGTAGTTTTGCTGTCTCATCCAGTGTTGATCTCACAGTAATGGTAGGGCACAGAATAAGATAGAACCAAGTACTTTGGCTTGCCTTGGTTCTGCAAACTCTAAAGAATAGAGGGTTTTTTTTTCTCTATGTAATGCTGATTTTTTGGTATGATAAGAAATCTCTAATGTTTAATGTAAATATATAATATATGTGTTAAATATCAAACCTTATCAAGGCATATAAATTGATCACTTACACCACCCCAGATTACTTGCGTATAACTGAATCCAGTAGTATTTAATAAATGTGGAGTAAACAATGCTTCTTCACAATGGCCTACTGTAAATCATCATAAAACATTTTATTTGCCTCTGATTTTAGCATGCAAAAATTTATTTCTCAGTGTGTATCTCATTGATTTAGTTAGATTGTTTGGGATAGTGTATTGTGAGAATTATTTCTTACATTTGTTAAAAATATACAGTATTATTATTATTTCATTTGAAATCTGAAATGCCTGAGTTTTGGGGAAACATTTCTTATTTTAGTTTCTCAGTTTGTTTATTGGCCTGTGAAACTGCAAAGTGAAAAGGTATTTCAGTTGGAGAAATGTCTGAAATAACAACAACCAAAACAAATTACCCATCTTAAAGGTCAGTATTTAAAAGTCTGTTGTTTGGTCAGAAGGATTTTGACATGGAAATATGTCAGTCAGGTATTGTTGGCATTTATGTTTGGGATAAAGACCAGGTAGCAGCTTAATAACATCCACTGGTCTGTGAGATTTTGTTCTTAATATGTTGCAAAGTATTTTTTGTACACAGTTGACAGATGGGTTCCTCTGAAGCTTTGTACTATTGCAGAAATTTATTATCCCATTTGTTACATAGGGCATCTCAAAATCCTAACACTGCAGTTAATATGTTTGGAAAAGCCACATCGTTTTTAAAGAGAGTCAGAGATTTCTTTATTGTGCTCTTCATTCATGTGTGCAACAGCAGCTGGCATTTGTTGCATAATCTTGTTGCTTCTTGATGTATTTGCTTGCTGTAATGGGACTGGCACATCATTAAAAATCACTGAGCTATGCTTATGTGTTATCATGTAACTCTGAGTTATAAATTGCGCCCTGTGTTAATCTGTTATTGTCATCCATTGAAGTTTACAAATCATCTGAGATTTGTTTAAATTACACTTTGAGAATCTGTTTTAACAAAACACAATTAAAAACATCTGAATGCTCAATAAAGATAACACCGATTACTATGGTAGCACTTACTGGATTTGGTTTCTAATCCAAATCTCATTGATGTCAGGATCATTTTTGTATTAATGTTGTCTGGCACATAGGACCCAAAAACAAGTGGAAGGTTAAGGTGTTACAGATCTGTCTTAAAATGGCAAACGTAAGAGCCACAGCAATCCATGTACTGTTATACACAGTCTGATACCGTACAGTATGTGAAACCTGCTCTGAAGACAGATACACAATGAGTTCAGTGATGACACTAAGAAACTAATAATTTTCAGCACAATCAGTTTGATTCAACTACAAAAATAGGAAGACAAAGTTCTGCAGTATGTGTTGACTCCTCTCATTCCCAATTTTACTTTTATGCAATGAGTACCTGAGCATAAATTGGATTCTGTATGTTAATTGCTTTAAAAATAGGCAATTTTCACCTCAGTGTGTGGCCATATCTTTGGCATCTGTGATGAATTTGACAACTTGGATTAGTTGAAGCAGTCTAGAAAAAAAAATACAGTATGCAGCTTAACATATGTTTAATCAACAGTTCATCTGAAATGGCTTTTATTGCAGTTTTTACCATCTATAAAGTATATGTTATATAAATAACAGTTGAACATTCTTAATTATACTTCAGATTAAGTGAGACTAAAGTTATTTTTTTCTTCTTTTACAGAGCAATTTTTTAAGTGAATGTGTGTTTTATCCTTTAATAATTTATATTCTTTTTGGCAGAACTGACATACTCCTGGATTTTCAATGAATACCCGTCATTTGTGCAGCAGGATACTCGCCGCTTTGTTTCACAGAAGACTGGAAACTTGTACATTGCTAAAGTAGAGCCCTCAGATGTGGGCAATTATACCTGTGTGGTGACAAACTCCGTCACAAACAGCAAAGTGCAAGGCCCACCCACCCCTCTGGTGCTTCGAACCGATGGTGAGTCCTAAATGGTTTACAAAAAGAATGTTTACACCACGATAGGCTAGAGTACACTGCCACAGTCGGACCAACTTTAACGCAAGACTTGGGTTGATGCAGGCGGACTGACTGGGAAACCGTGGGCAGCAAGTATGACTGGTAGCTTGGGAACAGAAGGTGGAGAGGAAAGCCGGCTGTGGTGTGGCTGATAGCAGTTAAATTCAGTGCTTCTAATAAGGAGTATCAGGAGGTTGGAAGGAAAGCAATGATTAGAAGAATCGGGAACTCACCACGACAGGTTCCTGAAGTAGGGTGGGAATTGTACTACTCTGGGTATCTCAGTGTCAGAGCACTGAATTAGTGGGTTTGGGGGCTCAAATGTAGTGATTAATTAGAGAACAAATTGAAAGGGAGAGGGACACACAGACAGGTGGCCCCAAATGGTCCTCACAGGCTGGATTGGAAGGTGAGCACTTGTGGGAATGCAGCAAGCCACTCCCAGCCTGGACGTGACAAGAGTACGTTTTTATCAATATTTTTAGTTGTATTACTAAAATTCTATTATAATTCACAGTATTATTATTAGTATTAGTAGTATTATTGCTAATTAATATTAATATTATTAGTAGTATTAATTAGTATTATATAGCATTTTATAATTAATTAGTATTTTAAGTGGTATTAATTAGTTTTAGTAATTGCAACTGTAAAACTCTCATTGTTATCTGTATTATCGGTAAAAGATTGCAGAAAGGTTAATCAAAGTAAATCTAATTATTCATTAGTTTAATTATACTTAATTTGCTATATTAATTTGGGTATACCTTTCTCTGTTGTTTTTACCTAAGTCTTGTTTTAGTGCTAAGTGCCTTGAGACAATGGTGTTAAAGATGCTATACCAAGCACCCACAACGCTTTAGAAATGCTTCTTTTCACCCAAAGAGTTTGAAATACAAAAAATGAGAAGATACGAATCTTCTAATAAAAGGTGAAGTATAATTAGAACAGGCTGAATTTAGAGAACTCTGTTTTATTAACAATACAGACAATATTTCATACAAAGCAAAGAGCTAATATATACAATCTGCCTCTATATATCTGCATGGCTTTGTCTCTGTGGACAAAGGAGTAACATCTGTGAAATTTACAGAAGCTGCCTATGGTGAAATTAAGTTTTATTTAAGAAAGTTAGACAAAAAGGGAATTGTTCTTCATTAAAGTTCACCACCAAAACTATTGTTGATGAATACAAATAGCAGAAAAGGTTAATAGCTATTGTTTCAGTGCTCTAAGATATTGAGATAACTTAGTTACATGTATTGTGGTCCTTCTGTGCTGGCCTAATCGATACTTTCAAATAAAGGTCACCTGTCCAAGAATGATCTAATTATTAGTTGCTCCTCCATCTCTTTTAATGGATATAAATTAATGTTTACAGTGACACTGTATCATTGAACAAAGTGTGCTAAAGTAAAGTTATGGATGCTGTTGATGTCAAGGAACAAGCAAACCCATTATTCCTATTTCTGATACATAACCTACAGTACATGCATTTTAGATCTGCTGGAGCAGCAGAACTGCAATTGGTGATAAATAGTTTGATTTATCATGACACGTGAAATGTAGATAATAATTCCTTAATATACTGAGAAACATTAAAAACACAACAAATGACATTGGTTCCTATACTCATTAGCTGCAATGCATTTACATAGTGCTTTTTAATTCCATTATATCCCGTAATAGAGCACCTACTGTACAGTACTTGTGTGTCGCACTGCATTCATTATTTATCAGCACTCTACCACACAGTCAGTTGTTGAATTAAGAGGACAATATACATGTATGGAAGCCAGATTATGTATGCCTAGTGGAGTTTAGCCAGGACACCTGGGTAAAAACCTTCTTCTTAGGAACAAAACCACTGGATTCTTTAATGTCGCTTCTGAAGTATGGCACCTCCTAGTGTACAGTAGTTCACGGCACAGTTCTCTTGTACCAAATACTGGGGCATTGGGGTTTGGATGCTCTTATGGCAGTAACCAAAACCCAAGCTTTCTTAGTGTTTGAGATCTGAAAAGATCAGGCTACAAGGTTTTAACACTGCCACCATTTATTTACATTGTTTTATTAACTTGCAAACATTAGAGTAGTATCTGAATCTCTACCAAGTCTGAATCTGTATTGTTGTTATTTCTACTACTACAGCCATGTTATTTATTTTTTACAAAACAAAATGCCCATATACAGGACTACTTACAATGCTCCAATTTTTTTGGTCCACTCTGTATTTAATTAAACAATCTCAGTATTAAGCTTAATTTATACTTATTGACATGCTCTTAGTAACTGATGGGAGTGTTAAATATGGACGAAATAGTTCTTTAAAATAGGTGTGATCTTACAACAATTTGCAGTTAATTTAAACATCAAATACATTTACCAGTTTATATACTGTACCTTCTGTTACACTGAGAAGCAAGTGTCTCGTAATGAGAGATACCTGGAAGGCACAATAAGATAGAACTCTCCTTGCTAGATATGTCAGGGGATGCTAATGTGCCCATTCTCCCCAATCTTATTCACAGCCGCTGATATGAATCAGAAAATTGAGATAATGATCTGAATTAGTTCTCCACATTCACCCAACTACCAAGGTAAAAAAGTTGTCTTACAATACCAGGTGAGGGAAAAGAGATGTTTTAGTTCCTTTTCAAAAACTAAATCTGGGCAGTGAAACCCTGAAAGCCATAAAGATACTTTACCATTTTAAAAGACTTGAAAAATGCTTTGGGATTAAAATGAAATTAATTTGGTCTTGGTCATATAGAGGAATAAGGGTTTGTGCTAATGGGCAATAAGTTAATGATCTCGTTGCCTCTCTCTGCCATCTGTTTGCCTACAGTGTTTCTTCACTAACAGGGTGAAGTGTGTGAACCTATAATCCAGGGGAGCTGTTTATGCTATGAGCTGATAGAGTTTTATTAAAGAGCTGCTAACAGAGGAATATGGATGAAGTCAATAAATTATTTTTTGGATCCTGCTATTGTCTTTCTAACATCCAAGCATTAGTATTGGGATAAAAATGTGCGTTGTTTGACTCATGTTACAGGATTCCAGTCTTTCAGAAGGAACACAAAGCAGAACAAGTGAAATGTTACAGTACAGTAAGCCCATTTATACTAATGTATGTAATCTGATATTCAAACTAAATTGTATTCAGCAACATGAAATTATAGGCAGCACCGTTAAATATGGACAGGAGTAGTTTACATGAGGGGATGCTTAAGACACAAGGCAGGAAAAGAACATGCTGGTCTAGAATTGAAAATGAGCTTTGTAGTAGAATACATATGGGAGATGTAATACCAGTCCACCATGGTGGCATATATTTACATTTCTCTTGTCTAATATTTTCACTTTTGTCATTGATATGTGCGTACATATTGTAGGTATATAAATAGGGAATAGCTCAAAGTTGCTTTAGCAAATTAAGTAATTTACTAAAGCATATGAGTTCACCTGAGCCGGAAGATTAGCATTTGACAATACAGACTGTTTTAAAAGATAATTAAAATCCTGATGTTTCCTTTGTTTTGTTTTCATGCTGAATGCAACAGGAGTAATGGGCGAATATGAGCCGAAGATAGAGGTTCAGTTTCCAGAGATTGTTCCTGCTGCCAGAGGATCAACTGTGAAATTGGAATGTTTTGCGCTGGGAAAGTAAGTGCACTATGCTATCCCTTGTTATTGTTATAATATATATTTATTTGGCTAAGACACCTTGAACCAATTGATCATTCAAGCTCCTTCAATATAAATACACAATGAGAAATTTGGAAGAAATCTGCACCCTCCCGCAAGATAAACTTTATCTGATAATAGAAAAATGAATGCAGTACAGTATATAGGCAGTGTTGCAATAATAATTGCAGCATGTTCCATTTTACTGATGCGTTTTCTTTCATTTCTCTCCCTTAGCCCAGTTCCAACCATTAGCTGGAGAAGAGCTGACGGAATCCCTCTTTCCAGAAGGGTGGAATTAAACAAATCAAGCGGAGTCTTGGAAATCCCATATTTTCAGCAGGAGGATGCGGGTTTATACGAGTGTGTTGCTGAGAACTCCAGAGGAAAGAATGTTGCCAAAGGGAAGCTGACATTCTATGGTGAGGTCTCTTTTTGTCTTCACTGTAGTATGTGTGTTTAACAATGATATGTTGGCAATTAAATTTGAAAGCATTTTCCTCATGCTAAAACAAGCAGGACTCTTGTCTTAGAAATGTTAGTGTGTTTTGTTGAGTATAATCTGTTGCAGGCGATACATCTGTCAAAACAGGAATGACAGATGTAAGACAATTTGTGAAAGATTTCTTTTTTTTTTCCATTTCACGTCAGAGATAATGACCAAAGAATAACAGAAACATTAATTTTGTTTGTGATGACAAGTCACATTATCCTCATTCTGCCATTATCCATAGCTGTCAATAATTTGCTTCTGCACTAAAATTATGTTTTGTAGCAAAAAAAGGTAAATGTAGCATGAAGCTTGACAACTCTTGCTCTCCTGATGTTTTTATCTAACATAAATGGTGAGCTTCACACTCTGAGAAATTAGCTTGTACTTATGCATTGCTTAGCTGTCTTCCAGATGGTAAAATGATTGATATTTTGCAAGGCCAACTTGACCTTGTATTACGGTATGTCTATCAGGTGTTTCATTCTAGAGTATCATGAAAATCATCTTCAACATAACAGCTGGATGGCATCTGCATGATAGCATAGCAATATTACTTTTTAATAATTTAAATTCATTGCAGTATTGACAGTGTTTCCTTCACAAGAGAAGTCAAACCAAACTTGTCTGCCTGCCTTCGAGACCTGAATTGAAGCACAGATAAGTTGTTTTGGCTTCAACACTTGAACAGTTTGACACATTGAATAAGCTATGACCTTTTGAAGAAAGAAGAGCAGTTCTTTAAAATGAACTGTTTATTCCTATTGTCGGTGTTTTACTTCGCTTTTTATTTGCAAGACCAAAGAAGGAAGCTAATGAGATTTGAAAATCCCCCACCATAAATCTTAACAGGCAAGATTCATGCCGTCATCCTGAGATAAATTTGGGTCCTCCTTTGTATTTCATTAAAAAGACAGGTTTTAGCTTGATTTTTTGATTTGATAAGAAAGTTATAACACAAAGTGGTATACCATAACATTAAGTTATTACCAAAAATGAGAATAGACCTTCTAGTATATGACTAATTCAATTTGTTTTACCCCAGTGTGACTTGTTGTTGGAATTTCACTGTATTTAACCTCTTTTTCGTGCATGCTGTTATTTTCTGATTGTTAGGTTTTGAATTGTACAAAATTGTACACTGATTTTTATCCTTTCTAGTCAGATTACCAAAGTAGGGGTGAATTCAAACTTACAACAAAGACTTTGGAGGATACATTTGGACAGCAGATTATTTACTGGAGTAATTTGAGTGAGGTACCTTTCACAAGTGTACCACAGTAGTGTCCCACCTGGGATTTGACTTCATGACTTTCCTATCACCATTACTTTCTGCTGCTGTATTGGAGAGACATGAAGTCAAATGTTGAACATTCACAGTTATATGTTTGGTGTTGATTGCAGTTTAAACAGCTCTTTTTTTTCTGGTTTAGGTGAAATACAACAACAGTGAAAAAAGGCTATATTGTATGTTTTTGGAAATTTCTGCATGTACCAGTCATCTCAGAAAATACCACCTAATTTTAATTCTGTGAAACAGCAGCAATATATTTGTATCTTCTCTTACCTTCTTTATGTAATGTCTATACAGTACATACAGGTACTAGATACAATTTAGAAACTGAAATCATTATCGATAAACAGATCTGTTAGTATGAACACACAGTGAGGATGTTTCTGGGCTTTCATTCTATGATATAAATGAATAAATAAAAAATCTCAGATTGCGTGGTTGACTTTTAGGACTTTTGCAATTCTGTCAGCAATAACCAATTCAATGTAGAGTAAAAAATGCAAAGACAAATGAAGAGCTTCCTAAACGTTAAATTAAAAACCCTTCTTTACCATACCTATGCAAAATTGTTCCTTATTCTTCTGTACATTGATTTGTACTTCCACACATCTAACCATCTAACCTCCTGCAATTATTCATTGTGCTTTGTGTAAATTACAGCATATCACCATCTGAATGAATAATCCAGTTTGTACCTATTATTTTCCATAAGATATTTTTTTTTAGATCGAAGTTTGTGTGCAAAACAGGGAAAGGATCATTGCTGGTTTGCATGTTCAGCCTAACCTCTCTGAAAAAGCTCTGGTTCCCTCTTTGCCCAGCAATGAACATCTTTGTTTTTTGACTCACTTTCTGAGACAAATGCTAATTGAGTTTCTCTGGCACAGTCAAGCTCGGAGTTAGAGAATCAGTATATGTGTGTTGTCTATCACTCCATATCACAGCTGTCACCATCACAAAAATATTTTTGTTCTATTAATATTATTTTTGTGTTATTTTTGGATTACAAAAATTGCCTTTTTTTTAGTTACTCCATACAGAGTAACTAAACGTATAACTACCATATTAATGGCTTCTGTTATGGCTGGCAACAAGGCTATCTCAAAAGGTTCTCATGTTATTGAAGTTATGCAAATAAATGAGGAATGTAACATGGAGTGATGATTTTAGGATTACAGCAGAAAAATGCAATATTCTTTTTAAAGAAAAAATAGATTTGGTAAATTAGTTTTCTGACTGTTTTGCTATGAAAATGTTAGGTTGTAGTGACAGAGGCCCATTTTATTACAAACTTAGTTTACACTCCATTTACTACAAAACAATGAATCCATGTAAATTTATGATACTGTCCTGTAAAGAGAGTAGATGGAAAACTTTATTTTATTGAGAACTATATCAAGTCATCTTTAAATATTATATTACAAACCAGTTCCCTAGTTTCTGGCTTAGTTTATATAGGTATATCATGATACAAAGATCAATCCAACAAAACATAAGACAGCATTTTCCATTTCAGGGAACAGTAGAGCATTTTCAGCCATGAATTTTCGTGACTCACATTGAACTACCAATAAATTAAAAGAAAATCATAAAACAAAAGAACTGAGAAAGCCTTCACAGAAATAGCATTCAGCTTGAGCTCAAAACTTCATTTATTTTGTGCAGCATTGTCACTTTTTATTAAAAATGGTTTATTGCCTGGGCATTTGAGCTGAGCCTCCCTGGCTCAACCACAAATTTACTACAGGGTGTAGTGTGGTCAGTATTTTTCTTTCTCGTTTAGAAAACAAGTCTGAAATGATGGTGACAAGCACCTACTTTTGATATATTCAGAGTCTGAGAAAGAAGTTTAGTTATACCTTGGAAGGTATTTTTCATTAGATTGTAAGGCTTAACACTAAATGTCTAATATCATTTAACGTGACTTAATTTTCAAAAGTATTAATGTTTTAAATATTATTAAAAAACAATTCTAAAACCATAGTATAAGTATATTCTATCGTATGGAGCAGATAACCATGTTTTCACACCACAAAAGTTTAAATGTCTCCAGATTGTTCACAAATGTGTGATAATTGTCATCACAATTCAACGTGTACTCAGCAATTATTGGATTTCATCAGTGACACAATATCATAACTTGTGGTCCCACAATGGCTAGAATGACCTGTGAGGCCCATAAATAGAGGAGTGTGAGACAAGAAACAAGATGGTAATGAGTCTGTCAGTGCCTTTTATCATTTCAGTGTGTCCTTTTTTACAGCCCCCCCTCAACTGATTGAAAAACTTCATGATGTGCACAAGCCTATCGATGATAACTTGGTCTGGGAATGCAAAGCAAGTGGAAAACCAAAGCCTTCCTACAGATGGCTGAAGAATGGAGAGTCCTTGGAATCATTAGAGGTTAGAGAGCAGCTGTGGCTAATATTTCCCAGATTTCTCAGCCACTATATATTGTAAATATATTTGCTTTGAGGAGACCATGCTGTTAATATTGGATTAAAATGTAGGTACACTTATAGTATTGTATCTGAAAAAGCTGTTAAGGCAGTGATTTCCATGCAGAAGCACTCTAGTAATTTGAAGCTATTTTCTATGTTAGCAAGTATTCAAACTCTTAAAGATTTTACAATATGTACCTAATAAATCCAACAACACATTCTTGAGTTACAAACAGTTGATATTCACAAGGTTCTAATTATTCAGTTTCACAATGTAAAATTTCCTGTAAGGTGTTAATATGGTAGGTTGTCTATGTACAGTATGTTGAAGAAGAATTTAAACTGCAAAATGTGATGGCAATATTGTTCTAGTATTAAGGTGCTACAGTATAAACCTTTCACAGTAATTTTCCTTTAAATCGTATGTGCTCTGAGATGAGTATAAATCACTTATTTTCCAAAGTGGTACATTTGCTTTTCCCCAATATTTTAAAGCAGACTCGCTCATACATCTGAGTGTTACATGAGTTAGTGTCTCTTTCTTTTTTCTTATTTTCAGTCTGGGGTCCAATAACCTTTGTGTGTATAAGCACATTACACTTTCTAGACATTTTGAAAGGGACTACACTTTGATATTGCATGGAGGAGCATCTTTAAATAATTAAATAATAATAGTTTAATTAACTATGAGGCAGGGCTATGGTGTGAAAGCTATCACTACTGTATCACAGCTCTTTTTCTTCCTGGGTTTGATTCTGAACTGTTAGTGTGCAGTTTTCATGGTTTCCTTGTATTCGTGTGTGTTTTTTCTCAGTTTTCTTTCACCTTCTAACATACACTATGCTTGCTAAGTTAATTGGTGTCTATAAACTGTCCCCGTGTGCCCTGGAGTGGACTGGCACTCTGTTCAAGGCGTAGTTGCACCTTGTGCCCTATGCTTCCAGTATATCTGCTACACTTTTCATGATGAGGTGGCTTTCTGATGATGAGTGAATATTAAATATGTCGTAGAAAATGAAATATATAAGCTGATAGCATTAGAAACATCATAAGACTCCTTTGCATATGGTGATGATATATTTTGCCGTCTTTAATATATTTTTGACCTTTTGAATCTATTCAAAGCAACACATTTGTAGAACCACTGTGGGAACAGTCTGTGTCATCTTGTACGTATGGTCTATGGATTAGACGTTAATCAAACAGATTTTTCTTTTCTGAAATTGTCTGATGGGAGATACTTAATTTTTTATCTATTTGTGTGTCCAATCCCACTAAAAGAGCATTTGGGAATTTTTTGCTCATATCCCCTTCTATGTGGCTAAAAAATTAAATGGCAAAGCTTTTCGCTTTCAGCAAAAGTTCAATGGAATCTGAGTTTCTGTTCAAAAGTGCCATTTGTTGGAGAAAGATCACATTCTTCTGACACTATCTGAAAGCAATAAAAAAGAATAGAATATATTATGTTTTACCATTACACAAAATAATTGCAGACCAAATAAAAGAAGGGTATAGATCATTTGCATAATTTAATCTGCTTATACTAGAGTTAAATTTTAAGTCTGCTTGCTTTGTTTTGTTTATATAAACATCTTAAAGGATGTACTGTCCTGGACCAAAAATTAATTACTCTTCACAACATGCCAGTAAAAAACAAACCTGCCTGCTTGTCAGAGATAATTCTCTTACTATACACAAGAAAATGACAGAAGTGACTTTAATTGTTAACGTCTAGTAATAGAATAGCATTTTTAGTGTTAGCCAAAACCAAATACAAGGGTTAAGTCACTGAACTGTAATTTTGTCCACATTAAAGTGAGAAGACATGAAAAATCTCTAAAAGTGCAAATATTAATGAACTTTTCAGACACTTAGAAAAATTAATCAAAAGAGCTATTACAATTCCTAAAATGTCACCATCAACTGCTACAGCCTTTAATCAATTGGGTAACAAAAGGTCATTGTTGCCAGGAAACTAAAACATGGGAAAAGGAAGTCATTTGTAATTATTCATTACAATAAATCAATATGACTTCTTTTTTTCTTTTGCTGCCATTTGGTTCGGCAGCTACAAGGAACAGCATATTTGCAAAGCTGTCATTTTAAAATATAACTGAAATAAAAAAGCTTTGCAGGTGCCTTAACAAGATAACCCACACAGTAGGGTGGTTAAATTAAGTTATATTTTCTTTGGTTATAAGCAATTAATTTGTTCTAGAAACAAGATACAGTACTTTTTTAACATGCTTTTTTTGGTTTGAATGATAGACCCTTCAAATACATAATAAATGGAAGGCATTTTGACAGCAAGCTGTTCAGCATAGCTGGTTTTGGTTAAACTTTGTAAACCAAATTAAGAAATCCTAGTCATGCCTAACTCAGTAATGGCACTATCCATTGGCTTACTTTAGCAGAGGTGCACAGATGGTTTCCTCTGATTCACGAAAACTGCTGATTTTAGTGGAATGTCATTGTTAATTAATGGCAACCGTAAAAGGAATTGGCTTCACGTAGGTAATAACATGTGCTGCCATTTGTTTCACATTCTAGAAGGCTTTTTTAGAATTTCCAGAGTAGTATTAGGCTTTCTCACCTGAAATTAAAGCAACAAGAACTCTGGACATAACCTGTTCATTTATACAGGTTGCCCTGCTGTACAAATGGGTCTGTGGGTCATCATAGTACATGAGAATTTGGTCCCTATTGACTTTTCTGGTCAAATAAAGGAGTTCAAAAATCCTGCTGGATCATGATGTGATGTTTCAATGAGCGCACTCTTCTTTTTATGTCGCACTACCTTAATCCTTTAAGACTAGAAACAGAGTCATTCAAATGCCCCTCAGGATCTGCTTTCTAATGATATTATGGTGAGCTTTAGAGAACAAAAAAAAACAGATCAAGGACAAGTGGAATCAAAGGTGAAAGTGAACTTTGACAAAAATAGAACAATGATGAAATATGGTTTTACGCAAAAACAAAAGTAGCTTTCACAGATGACAGGACTCATGGTCCGCCAAATATTATTTTTAACTTATACAGGTTAATTTATTCTAATTAATTTGCTTATATGTTTTTAACATTAAACTTTATTTAAAAATTAACTTAATTAAAATTATCCTGAAAGTACATATTTCATTTAGTCTGGACTGTTTTTTTTTATTCCTCTTCAGCATCTGCTTTTGCCGCAGTATTGTTTAGTAAGGCCTTTCCAGATGGTGGTTTTCATTTTATCCAATTTTTTTCTTCTTTTCCTCAGGGACATGGGCCAGATCTCTCCTATTTAAAAAAAAAATGAAATAATGAATTGACGTTCCCAAGCAAGTGATCCACAGACCATATACAAAAGTAGCACACAGTTTGGCACAAATTACAATTTTCATTATAGATGTGACTGGAAAATGCATGGTAACTGCAATAGTCTCTCTTCCCCAAGCTGAACTCGTTCCCTTAGGACAGGTAGAAGATACATCAGCAAATTGGCATTCCTAGAAATCTGGCAATAGACCCAGCTCTCCTGCATAGCTTTGTGCTAGTCTGCATTCTACTTGCACTTTCTGAATCAAAAAAGAGAGTCTAAACAACAAGAAAAATAAATAGAATGGCTTTATCTGCAACTTACACTGTACATGATTAAATTGATTAAGATCATTTACTGCTCTGCTGCCTCATTCTGTCATTAGCCATGAGTGCTGTAGCCCAAATCTTTATTTTCATGATTTGAAACTATATATTAATTCATACATTTGTAAAGGTACACTTTTCTGTCTTTTTCCAAGGAAAGAATACAAGTGGTGAATGGCGTCCTAACCATCACTGGCCTGGCTTTGTCTGATTCTGGGATGTACCAGTGCATAGCTGAAAATAAGCATGGAGAGAAACATACCAGTGCTGAACTCAGAGTGATGGGTAAGAAGAATGGGACATATTTGCTAGTATTTATGATTTTGACTTTGTTTCTTGTCTGCAAAGACTATAGATTTTTTTCTTTATTTTACCAGTTCTATTCTAGCCTGTCTATGCAGGATGTGCTTTGTCATTCTTACTGTGCAAACTGTCAGTGTTATTGAGAAGTTGCTAGATTGCACAGCAAAATTAAAGAACAATGAAATCAATCTCTCTGTGTCGCAGGCAAGCCTGTTCCATGCTTGTCCTCTCACAAGATAATGGCTTCTTGAAGTAACCAGTCGAGGTTCTTCAATACAGCTGGATTTTAAATGAAAGTGGTGATAAAAAAGCATGCAATACCACTAGTAGTTTTATTTTGCAAGTTTAAAAGCTTCTCATACATCCCATGCGTGGATTCACCGGAGCAAAAGAATTTAAACACAAAATTTGCCATTTCTTTGTTTTTTTAACTTCTTAATGAACAGTTCTCTCTGTAAAAAGCACGACTATGTACTGTACACAATCCCCCTGCAGTTAATCTGAAGGCAGAAAATTACAGTCACACTACTGTATATTGACTTATGGATGTGTTCTAATTGAGGATCTTGTTAAAAGGGGAAGAGAGGTAGAACTACTGGTAGTTATAATGATAAAATTAATTTGGGCAGTGAAAATAAAAGAATGTGACATTTTCATTCAATGTTTCACATAGAAGAAATAAGACAGTGGCAATTAAGGACTGCAGACCTTGCAGTTTTCAATCTTGCCATTTCAGCTTAGTGCTGGTAATTTGTAAGACTCACTTTGAAAGCCAGTTTTTCTAAATACAATGCATAAAACAAGAAGCCTAATATATGTGAGGATATTAGTAATTATATCATTAACAGATCTTTGCTGAAGTTCCTCTCACTTTAGATTTGTGTTTTGTTTTAGATTTCCATAAAAGGTATTGGTATTATAAATGGGTTCAAATATGAATAGTTCTTTGCATACCTTAGTGTGCATAATCTTTTACACTCCATATAGTTTTAACTTGTTTTGCTCTGTTTTTTTTAGTCACTTAAATGATTTAACACTGATTAAAGTTGTTTTAAGTTGTAATACCCTGACAAGTGTTCCCCAGGGGAAACAAATCCCATATTTGTTAGTACAAATTGTGATTTTTCAGTTCAATAAAGACTGAAGGCCAGACCAGATTGTATAACCTTCTTTTCTTCTTCCACAGCAATAGCACCAGATTTTTCACAGAATGTCTTGAAAAAACAAACTCTGGTTAGAGAGGGAGGAGAAGTTGTCATTGAGTGCAAACCCACAATGTCTCCCAGAGGAATGATCACATGGAGGAAAGGGAACGAAGCACTTCAAGAAAATGAGCGGTAATTTATTTTATTTTTTAATGCATCTAATTATTATATGGTACCAGGCACAAGGCCTGAAGGATTTTTGAATGGGTCATTTTCTGTTCACTATTACCATCATTACATTACAGTACATTACATTAATTCCATCAGCGGATATGTTGTAAAGCTGTTTGTCATAGCTCTTCCCCACAAGTCTTTCTTTCTAGAGTAAGAACGTTTGTTATCCGGGGAAAAGATTTAGCTGCAGGTATCACATTTAAGTTTTAGGAACTGTTGTCCAATTCCTGCTGAATGCTGGCCTTTACTTTTTTCACTTCAAGATTTGAGTGATTTCATCACCAGGAAGAGGCAGAAAATGATCAGTAAAACAGTGTTTCATGCAAAACTCTGCCATATTAAACTGTTCAAAGCAGTGCAAGAATTGGACATTCTAGATGAAAATATCTGAAAACACAGGTGTTCTTCTATTAACAAGTTATACCAGGCAAATATAAATCTTGTACCCTAACCTTGAGCAGAAGAGACAGACTCATACTGTAGGTACAGTATTTAGCACAAACATACCCGCCCCCCCTTTATGGGGATTGATTTTATCATTTATAATTCCTTGCATTTATATACTTTTCATCTCAAAAGACTGGGAAAAAGAGGGGATCCACTTCATCCACCACTAAAATGCAGCACCCACCTGGGGGTGCAATTTAATTATGGCTCAATACTTTCAAATTATGCCCATCTAACTATTTGTTTAATTTGAAATGATTTACATTATCGTTATTTATCTTCAGATTTTCATTTTTCATTTTAGATTATTGTTATTTCCATTTGACTATTTTTAATTATGGGTTTGTAACTGATATTATTTTCATTTACTGCACTGTTAGATGATCATTGCCTTACAATTATTCAGCTGCCTATTTTAATGACATTTTATTTCATTGTTACAAAGCTCTATTTCTAGGGTTTTAAACATGCATGCCATTGTCCTACATTATTTATCTTGTTTTTGATCCCCTGCATAATTAAAATATATGTAAGTGGTACTGGTTTTCCATCCAGGAATCTGATGCTGCAAGACACTTTAACATCAGCTGATCAAAAGCTTGGAATTACTGTCCCAGTGCACAGCTGGAGCATTCATCAAGCACTTTTACCTTCCAATGGGGGTCTTCTGGCAACAGTAATTGTTAGTCTTGCAGGGTACCTAAACTGCTGTGCATGGACATATGTTCACAGTTTTCCTAATAGGTGCACGGATGCAAAATGAAAATGTGCACCAAGGGAGAAAATGCCAAACCTGTCTTTCTTCCTAAGAAAGCATGACAGATGGATAGCCTACTGTAGCAGCCTGAAAGGGTAGGGCTTGCAAAGTTCAATGCATAGCCCCAAGAATGATATCATAGTATATATCCAATGTTGCTCTGCCATTTGGCTAAATATGCAACTTAAGTCAAGGGATTTGAAGGATTGTGAATTTTTTATAAAAGAGTGGTCTTTTGTCTCTAATATTGAGATACTAATCATGCTTCAGTTGCATACTAGGTTTGTTGCTGATAAATCTGTAAATGAAAATAATTAGTTAAATGCAGGGTTATATAATTAGTAGTATTGTTTTTATCTTTGCTTTGATGAAATGCCTCCTACTACTGTCACTACCAATCACTTCATGACACCAGTAGCAAATCAATCCAGTGTAATTTTTTAAAATAGGTTTATTTTTCTTTAATTGAATATACCTCTCTTCCTTATTGAGTATTGGATCAGGACTATACTGTGTTTTTCAGGATTGTTTGATTTCCTTATTCTTTGTATTGTCTTTATATTATATATGTTCAAATCGTGCAGGTTTCTTGTTTTAAACCTGATTAGTTCTCACCCAAACAGACAGAAGCCAATATAGTGTCTGTCACTATCTAATTTAAACATGCTGAATTCATCTAGTGTTGACTCAGTACCAGTTTTGTATTAATATCTCTTGATGTGCTTAATATATTCTATTTGTTATTAATTGATTTTACAACAGCAAGCGATATTAACTGACTCAAATTAGAGAGCACATACAGTATGGAGGAAAATTATTAAAAATAAAATGTTTATCACAGAGTGATAAAAGTAGTTTATAAAACAATGATAAAACAATTTTAGAATGTACACCACTCATTAGTAATTTAAACCAAGATATGTAAATTTAAGGAGTTAAGACCAGTTTTATATATTATTTTTTTAGATGAAACAACAGTGGAAAAAGTTGTTTTGAACGTTTTGGTCTCTTTGCCCTTCTGTTTCCCCTCTGAACTGAAATACGATACATTTTTTTTTAACAAAATGAGGATCCCCATTTTTTTCGGTGAGCTCCCATTTGCTGTCATTTTTCTATTTGATTTAAGGAGAAAATAACAGTTGTTTAAGAAATAATTCAAATATTTATATAAACTAATAACTTGTAGTTACATCTCTGTTTCTGTAAGCTAACAAAAAGTGCACTGAAAATATGTATGTTTTACTCTGAGGTGTTTTCTTATATACTGTAGGTGATTAACTTATACAGGAGCAGCAACAAAGGAAAATGCGCAAACGTCTTGTTTATGACACTGTAACATTAGAAACCAAATTACACAGACGAACAGTTGTAACACACCTTTACTAGTTTGTATAGTAATACAATATATATATATAATAAATCTTTCGCTGTGTGAGCCAGCACTGTGCAAGTTTACCTTTATACAAAGTATAGTAATTCCTAAAACTTATTTTTCTTTAATGAGCAGATTTTCACTCTTAGAAGTTGGGCTCTCATAAAGCATTGCCAAGATTCGTCTTTTCTCATATCTTCTCAGATTATAGGATAATAATAGGAATTTATTTTCTGTTATATTAATTTTTCATGTTATAAGCAATTTTTAAAGGAATGAATTAAGATAATGTAATTACTGACTGTATTTGAAATCTGAATACATCTTCAAATTGGATGCCAATGTTGTTATGCGTGTCGACCTCTGTTTTGTTCTTTTTGAAATTCTGAATGTACTGTACTTCAGGGATTTATTTTATTGGTGATACAGTGAGTTTCAAGAAGGCATAGATTTTGTTTGTATGATTTTATCATTCTGCCATTATAGACCACTTAACTGAAAGCAAAAATGTTGAAATGAAAATCATTATATTGAAGCTTTTAAAAGGCTGGACATTGACAAAGAAAACAGATCAGTTTTGCTGACATCCCCAATTGATATCCAAGTTGTCCTGTTTTCAACATTCGAGTAAATACAGTAGTACATATAATGCCCTTCAAAAGTAATGGGGCAGCAAAATCAAAATTGTTATTGTTGCTTTACAGTCAAGCAATTTGTATTTGGATCTTGCGAATAATATGTAGAACATACTGTATATTTTAATTTTGGGCAATTTCACAGATATTTGTGATAATAGATTTCATAGAATAAAAATATACTTTGAGTTAAAACCAGTGATTTCATATGACCATAACCATTGTTTCACATTCAATTTAAGTAACTTTTAGAGTGTTCAAGTGTCAGTGTTTAGTTGAATTTCCTGTTGTGAGCTCACCATATTATACATAGCCAGTGTAGGAAGCGAAGAAGCGTTCTTCTACCCAGCTGACAAAAATATTGGCACTTGCCGCCAATATTCTTCCTTGCCCGAGCCAAAAACACCCCCCGGATTTTCTGATCGCCCTATCATCTCATATCGCCGACCACCTAATCTGCGTAACCTCCTTGTTCACAGCTCCCTTGACCGCCCTCAACAACCATCCACACCAGGCACTTTCCCTTGCAACAGAGCTCGCTGTATCACCTGCAAGTACACATCCACCACCACACTCATTCAAGGCCCCTCAGGACAATTCCGGATCACCCAGACAGCATCTTGTACCTCCAGAAACCTTATTTACTGTATCTCTTGCAGTAAATGCCCAGCCATCTAAATTGGAGAAACAGGAAGGAGACTCGGAGACCACTTCAGAGAACACGTCAGGGCTGTGAAGATTAAAGATCTCTCCAAGCCCATTGTTTCTCATTTAACCTCTGACGGCCACGACCACTCTAATCTCTCCGTCTGTGTTCTCATAGTTTTTCCGAACTCATACATCAGAAAGACCATCGAAACCAAAATTATTCTGCGGCTAGGATCACACATTCTCCCTTCTCTTAACGACAGACTACTGTTCTTTTAAATTTTCTCCATTCATTGGAAGTTTCATTTCATACCCCTCTGCACCCATTCTGACTTCACACCTCTTGACTGGCCTCTCTTTCTGTCCCCTGCCCCTGCCTCTCACTCCTCCTCCCTCCCAACCTTTGTTCTCCCTCTACTTTACCTTTGCCTACTGCCCTGTCTCTCTCACACCTGAAGAAGGCTCCATGGCAGAAACGTTGTGTTCTCTTTCTTCTTTTTTTCAGCATGGAATAAACCTATTACTTGTTCCTTTGCTATTCTAATATAATGCTATAAATAAGTGAAAACCATTCAGCACATCTAGCTCCTTTGATAGTCAGTAGTTAATTGACCTAAGGAACAATCCAGATGTTTCTTGAAAGAGTACTGGCTTGAACAACATGACAGCCATACTAACACCGCCCTTTGTGTAAAGATGCACTTGCTGTTCTTAGTCTGAAACGCACTTCAATGTGCTTTTCACATGTGCCACCTGGTTTGTGTCTGGAACCTTCACTCCTTTGAGCAATTATTCTCAAACTCACACCAATTTATCCCACTGCACTATTGCTTCAGTTACCTCAAAATAAAACAGATATTGATAATGCTGTGTGGACTGTTAACAGTTTTTAATTCAAACAGACCTTGCAAATTCATAGCTATCAAAAGGTCTGGTTATACAAACAGAGCTCAAGAAGAGTAATTGGCATTAAACCAATACATATGATATGCTAACATAGTAATGATATATTCTGAATTTAGACTTTAGAATTTAGAATTTGTAACTTCTAATTAGGCTGTTGTTTTTATCCAAAGCAACTTAAATTTGCATCTATTTTACTATTTTACTGGAGCAGTTCAGGTGACATGCCTTGCAAAAGGATAAAAGTCTCTTACTTGGGATTTGGGACACTGCTCTAAGCTGCTCCCCTATATTTCATTATTATAAATATGTGCATTACTAGACTGCTGTTTAGAAAAATGTTTTAGGTTGACACAAGAACGATCCATTGTAACAATCGCATATACCAAAAAACATTAATTCCATAGCATATACATACTTTCATGTGTCTTGTATTGTGGAGATGTGACACAGATTATAGAGTCTTTAATCAAAATTAAAAGCCTTGGAAACTGAGAGTGAGATTTCCAATCCTGCTGCTTAATGTAGTCAAGACTTTAGAGGAATATTAAATTTATCTTGAACTCTGTGACTTCTAAAACGTCAGTGCTTTGTTATGCAGAGCAGAAAAAAACATATGTCTATTCAAAACAATCACTTAAAGGATAAACATTAATCACAAAGCTCATATATATCATCGAGAGGTGCTGTAAAAAGTCACCATGTTCACAATTAATAGCACATTACCACATTCCTGGTTGTTTTTGAGAGAACAGAGCTCATGTCACCCGCTGTGTAATTCATCTTCATAGCGGGGACATTTTCCATCGAGAGCCCAGTGAAGGGGATGTCTTATCTTACAGAGACAATGCCTTGGGGCTCCTGTTTAGTTGACATCAGCTGGAACAAATAAGCTGAGAATGCAATTTAGTATTTCAGAACAAATCTCACTGATGACTCTGTAAGTGCTTTGTGTCAGCAGCTGATCAATGTATGAAACATTGTATTTTAATGTGTCTCCAAAAGTAAAATGTTTATTTCTGATTGGTAGCACTAAACCTTGGTAAAACTCTCTGGTGCTTTGTTCTGTTTTTTTTTTTTTTCATTTTTATCCTTATCCTTATACCTGCGTCCTGAATTTAGTAATACTCTTGGATTATTCAGCCTGAAATTCTATCTGTCTGACATGCTTTTGTTTTCTGAACTATTAATTCATTACTGCAATACTTCTTCTTCAGTATTTAATCACATATATGGAGCTACAGTATATGCCCCAGAACTTGATCTTTGTATCTATAAAAAAAATCTATTTCCAGTTTTACTGTGATAATTTTTTTCTTTTCGCATACTGATGCTGGAAGTAAAATAAAATAAACCCAGAAGATGATATGTAGTACTAATGGTATTTTCAAAACGTGTACCGTGCTATCAAACAAAAGCATGCTTTCAGTGGGATGAGAAAATTGCCTTAGGAATATTAAGTACTTTAGATACAAAGGCAACTTGAATGCACCCCATGAATGAATAAAATAAGAGCAATAGGTGTAAGCAAACACAAGCCAGGGCAGTGCCTGGTATCTGTTTACATGTGACATTGTTGTTCATGAATAATTAAACCAAATTTAAGAGTAGCCTTCTTGAATATTAATGGGCCTCATTGAGAATAAATGAGAAACAACATTAACTACAGGTACTGTATGGTCATTCTAACCCTGTTTCAGACAGTATTAAATGATATGCAATTAGTATGCTTGTCACAGATGATTGGGTTGGAGCAAGGTCACAGAAGTAACTTCGAAACTTAACTGTGGAGCTTTATGAAGGGCACTAAAGAGATTCAAAAGTTGAAGCTCCTACAAACCATTTTTGTAATTTTCATTACACATCAGCCTTCTGTTTTTGTGCACATGAAGCCAATGATAGCAGCTCAGGAAAAACACTATAAAACATGTTAAACATTTGGCTGCTGTTATCAGTGGTCAAAGTAATTACATTTTGATTTCATTGGCCACTATCATATTTTTCACAGTGCTCTCTCAAAGTCAGTGCACAATGTTATCTCGCTCACAAGATGTAGACGTATTGAGTATGTCCTTCATAATCCACAAGTGAATAAAGATTATTGGTTGTGGGAGCCATATAAGACCTTTGACCTCCTTTTTGTCAAATATAAAATTGCTTATAACCCTATAATGAAACTAGGTATAGTAGGATAGTCATGCTTATTTGGTAACATACATAATATCAGAAATGCTCTAATAAAGGATCAAAAATGACCTTGCTAATGACTTCTGATCTGATCTAAGAGAGAGATACATTATACCTTTTTAGACAGATCAATGTCATGATCAATTGTCATGATCAATGGAACACAAATAGGAACCCATATATTCTCTGTTGACGATTGTCTGAACTGAAGTCTCAAAAGTGAAAAAAACCCATCACTCGGCCCATAGTCACTGCTGTGAGCAAATGTATTTTTATGATGTTATTATTAGTATGCTTATGCTTTTATCCAAAGCACCTTCAAACATTAATAGTGCAAGCATAGACAATGTAAAGTGATAGAATGCCACACAATATAATGGCAACATTCAATGTAACAAATGCATTTTAATTAAGTACAGTACATGGATGTTTAATACAATTTAAAGGTAGAGTCTGATCCCGAGTGGACCTTATTAGGCATCAGAACATGGTCAAGGTTTCTGGGTCTTTATCTGATTATTGAAATTCTGTTTTTAAGGCTTACTACTGCTTAGCTAAGCTTTTCTAAGTGCTTTGCTTAACTTGGAGAACATCAAAGCTCTTTAGTCTGTTGCTCAGTTTCACAACATAGATTGTACTATAATTTGATATGTTGCTAGGATACTGCAGAAGCTAACACCACCCCTAGGAACTATTTCATTACGTTTGAAAGTGGAATCTGAAAAGATACCAATATTTTCTCAGAGCAAATTATATATAAATGTACAGTAATTGAGTTTTTTGTTGTAGAGGACAGTCTTTTGTTCATTAAAAAAAATTAAAAGGAGCTGAAATCAGCATTTAGGGTTACCAAATGTCCCAATAACAATGGACATTCCAGTATTATTTTTGAATCAGAAACACAAATAGTTTCTGTGTACCTCTTTCTGAGCTGGGAGTGTGTAACAAGGTTACAAGACTAATATATTACTGTAAAGCTTGTTTTAAATAGAAAATGTAATGTCAGAAACTGTAACATACACTACTTGGTCATATACAAATTTGTCAAATGACTTACAGGAATGAAATAGACAGGCACCCACTTTATTTTACTGATGTTTGAATAACAAAGCTTCATTAGTTGTAAACATGTTCACTTGGAAATGCTAAGTTGTTGGATTGTTTTCTGTTAGGTCTTAATGAAGTGAATATCAGAAGGACAAACACCAATTCCCACCAATAACCAGCTCTCTATGATATTAACAGAGGTCTATAGACCAACATTAATCAGTTAACACCCTTCACCATGCACCACTAATGCAGAAACCTTTAGATTTGTCATGGGGGTTCCACCTTCCTCATCAGCATGGTCAGCAGGTTGTTCTTAAAGCCAAGCAGCATAAAGTTAAACATATCAACTAATGGTCTTCCTTATCACAGTTACATTTTGTTATATTTGGATATTTGGAATAACCAAATTAGTCAAAGAAACCATTACAGTAAAAGAAGTTAAAAATGAGTATGCCGTCTTTTGATGTAAAATAAAAATTAAATGAGACAGTCATAATTTGAAATCATATTTGAGATAAAAGCAATCCAGCATCAGAGAACATAAAACTGAAACAAGCTACTAATTTAAAAATAAAATAAAAATAACAGTTGGAGAAGAATTAGAGTACATTGTCATGTACTTGTAAGTGCAAAACCTCACCCCAATCATCGAAGAATTTCTGTCGAGGAAGACTTAAGTTTCCTCCCTAGACGTTTTAATGGTAAGATGAAAATTAAGACCCCCGCTAAGATAAAGATGTTACTGTATATAAATATGAAATTAAGCTCCCCTCTTAAGTCATTAAGTTCTTTCATGAATAATAGTCTCTAGATTCACAACATGGGTGCATATAAAAAGACTGTACAACACAAGAGGCTGAATAGTGAAAAGTAAGAACAGCTACAGTAAATGTTCAAAAGGTGATGAGCAGAGAGGACAATGGAGTACATTTGGAGAAATATGGAACTTGTGGTAGGTAAGGCATAGTAAAAAAAAAGCCAGGTAGAACATAATAAAGTTTACAAACAACATGAGGACATTGGGTGTATCTAGCTTGTTTAGCTGCTAGTGGCTAAATGATCCAAGGATTTCATCCTGCCATTTTTTTTAAAGAAGCCAGTGGATCATCTTCTACAACCCGGCTTAGTAGCTTGTTACATACTCTCACAGCTTTTTGTGTAACAAAGTGCTTCCTATTCTTAAATTTAAAAGCTCTCACCCTTTATTTTCAAGTGTCCACTTGTTTTGTGTTTCACCATTCAATCTGAAGAAGTAAATTCAATAGTCAGTCAAGTCAATGTACAGATGCAGCCATTTAAAATGAGTGAGGCGTCAGACAGCATACCCAACAACTCGCCTCTGCTGCTTTTGTTTTTTCAAATAATATGAAACAGGACAGCTCTTTAAAACTACTAGGTGATGCTGTAAATCCAATTTCCATCTGAAGAAACATCATAAATGTTTATGGTGAGAACACATTGTAATGTGTTTGTTCTGTTTTAAATGATCAGTTTATATACAGTATAGTAATGTTAGAATGAAGCATCTGGACATTTGTAAGCTTTTCTCAGTTATTTTTCCACTACAGACTGTTTCACCTGTTTTTTGTTCTCTGTCACCAAATTAGAACATCAAAAAACAACATTCTGTTTGAATGAGCTAAATTAAAAACTACAAGTGTTTCATTTTCTATTAGGTCCTCTTCACGGATGAGTCACTCTTCAGCCTGTTCCAAGCAGACAGGAGGACTAGAGTGTGGAGGAGGAGGTGTTGTGTTTATTTTTTCCATCAGTATACAGTATATACAATATGTATTTCTATAATACAGTGCCGTGAAAAAGTATTTTTTGCCCCATCCTGATTCCCTCTATTATTGCAAAGTTTTGACACTGAATGTTTTCAGGTCTTCAACCAAAATCTAATATTAGATAAAGGGAACCTGAGTGAAAAAATAAGAGTGGGCTAAAATTCCAAAAAGAGTTTGGTTGCAGTTATTGCAGCTAAAGGTAGCGCAACCAGTTATTAAGTGTAATTACTTTTTCACACAGGGGATATGGGTGTTGGATAACTTTGTTTATTAAATAAATGAAATAATAATAATAAAAAAGTGTTATTTGTTCACTCAGGTTCCCTTTATCTAATAATAGATTTTGTCTAAGAGGAAATCAGTACTTTTACAATACTTTTTCATGGCACCGTATGTATTAATACATATATAATGATACTGCAAAGAAGCATTATTAATATATAAAAATATAAAAAAATAATTAAAATTATTTGCTATAATTGCTTGCAGAGCGAGTGAAACCAAATCAACCCAAAGTATTTTAAAATAAAACAATATGAATAAAAAATGCAGAATGAAACCTTCCAGAAAATTATTAACTTATATAACATATGTTTGTTCAAGTATATGTTGTTTATTATTTTTTTAGTTTTTAACTTTAGTTTGAGCTTTGCAAGTGATCAAAGGAAATTACGTTAAAACAAAAATGTCAGATCTTTCTCAAAATAGCCACAGCAAGTGACCAAGTTAAATAATTTGATGAAGAAAATGTTTATGAAGAAATTAGAATACTGCTGTGTCCCTTATTTTTATTTTCAGCTGCCACTACCAACTATTTTCAGAATATATATATTCATAAATTAATATGGTTAATTATGTTCAGAAATGTTACTATACTTCAGTTACATTTATTTTCAGCTTCCAAATTTCCCATTAGTGACTCTGTATTAATAATTTATATTAAGTGAATTTAAAGAAGTACTAAAACAGATTAAATGGCGCTAACGTCTAACACACCACAAGTGCTATCGATCTTCTTGGGCAGTGAAGATTAGTTTCGCAGTATGAGTTGACATGCCGAATCAACGCAGTACAACACACCTTACGCACATTTTGAATAGCTGCATCTGAGATGTTCTATATTTAAGACCAAAAATATTCACACATTTTAGCCTGTCACAGAAGGACATGCCTTAAAGCCCAGGAATGTATGTGGTAAGGATGTTAAATTGAATCTAAACAGAAATAGGGGGCCAACAAAAATGGTACGGAAGAGGGTTGCATAGGAGCATATTGCTGAACTTTTATCTTTCATAAACTCTCAAGACAGCCATCAAAGCTTTTGGACACGTGCCACATACAGAGAATATGCATATTCTCATTGATTATTCAGCAAGCAACATTTTCTTGTAAAATGAACTGTCATTATGATGCATAAATGCCTTAGAATTGTCAGCATGAATGAAAAAATGCATCCTCTAGTGAAAGAGTAAAAGATTGCTATATTTTGTGTATAAATGTGACCTATTAATTAAGTCTACAAACTGTATAATCATTTACTTATGTTGTTAATGTAAATTCCATGCAACTTTGAGTGGTGGGTGGTGAGATGCAGGCGTTGAGTTTTTTGTGGTCTTTTGTTTTGACTTAATGTGCTAAGCTTGTTACGAATAAAAGGCACGTTCTTCCACAACATAGGCACTCAGATGACTATCTCCCCAGCAGTTAAACAGGCAAACCATAGATAATTTATCTGAATTTATAGGACTGATCTTTGCAGGATTTTCCCTCAGGTAATTTCAGCAAAATTTTTTGGAGTTAAAGATATTCTGCTAAAATGCTTGACCTACTTGCCAAATAGGTTTAGTTTTATTATGATAAATTAGTCTCTACCTATATTTTACTTTTCTGAAGAATTTGACCTAAAAGCCTTTGTTTTGAAACAAACTTGTTTTGGAAAACAAAACATGACAAGAACATTAATTCAAAATATGAGTCAGAAAGGAAGTTCCTGTCAAAATTAATCTGCGTAATAATTTGCAGAATAATTTAAAATTGCTCATATTAGTGTAAGTATTTCTGTTTCCATTGAGTGCTACAGAATGACTAACTGTGTAAGTTACTTCTGCTTTCAAAGAGTGCATCAGAGAAGTTCAGTTTTTTTTTTCCTTTGTATATCAGTGTTTTCTCACTGCAGAAATAATGCTGAGCTCAAAGGTAATGAATGCAAAGTAGAATATCAAAGGCCTAAAAATTCTGCTCTAAATCTCCAACTGAAGGGAAAGATAAGAATCATCCATTTCGGAAGAGATTAGTACACAGCCCTATTGAGAAATAATGTGTGTTTGCATTGATGATGGCAGAACTTAATATCTGACATGACTGTGTTCACAACCTCTGCTTTGGTTTGGTGAGCACAACCTCTGCTCACAACATATTGTAAAAACATTAACAAAGTGAATCTACGGCTGTAGCTGTTTCTCGTCTTTCTTCAAAGAGAGGTCCCCAAATAACCAGGCCTGTCATGGTTTTCTCAGATCTATGAGTCAAATTCCCTTTGCCTGGCTTGGACCGCTGAATTAGCGTAGATGTTAATTAGAAAGGAGATAATTGCAAGTACTGTAGAAGTCAACAAGATCATTCTATTTTCATTCATGTCATTGACTGTTTTCTTTTGTGTACTTTTAGCTTAAGACATTGACCGCTGGAACAGGCGAGCTCCACCCAGTCTAGTTGGGAGCATAATGAAGTAGGCAGAGGCATGTTACTGAATATGAGTTATTAGTTATGTGTCAGATACAGTGCTGCTTGAAAACTTTCACATTTCAGACAAATATTTTAAAAAATCTTTTATCCGAACTCAAATATTTAATGTAGACAACCTGAATAAAATATATACTGTGTCATTATTAATGAAGGAAAACAAGTTTATTTAACAGAAACTCAAAGATCCCTGTGTACAAAAATAGCACATTCTTTAGCAGTAATAACAGCAGCCAAAGTTTCCTATAGTTACTAATCTACTGTAGTGTCTCACAGCTGCTTTGAGGAATTTCTGCCCATTCTTCCTTTCAAAACTGGTTCATCTGCTCCAGATTTGTTGGCTGTCTTGCATGAACATTCCTCTTCATGTCTTGCCACAACATTTCTATTGGGTTGAAATCTAGACTTTGACTCAGCCATTCAGTAACATGAAATTTATTCTTCTTAATCCATCCTTTGGTAGATTTGTTGGAATGATTTTGGGTCATTGTCATGCAGGAGGACCATTTTTTGGCTCAACTTGGACAAAGTGCCCTATATTCTCCTCCATAATATTTTGGTATGAATCTGACTTCATAGTTCCTTCAATGACGGTAAGTCATCCAGGTCCATGGGCAGATAAGCAGCCCCAAACCATGAAACTCCCACCACCATGCTTATGGGGATAAGGTTGTTTTGGAGGTAGGTTTTTGACAAATGGCATTTTTTGTTATGGCCAAAAAGATCAATTTTAGACTCATCTGTCCAGAGAATTTTCTTTATTCTTTCAAAATTCTACAGGATCATGTAGATGGTCTTTTGCAAACTTTCAGTGAGCAGCTATGTTCTTTGTAGAGAGTAAAGGTTTTCTCCTCCTGCCTACTATCCTAGAATGCCATTGCTATTCAGCTTGAGTTGTATTGATGAGGTATAATAATAATAATAATTGCTTACACTTATATAGCGCTTTTCTGGAAACTTCACTCAAAGCGCTTTTACAGGTAATGGGGACTCCCCTCCACCACCACCAATGTGCAGCATCCACCTGGATGATGCGACGGCAGCCATAGTGTGCCAGAACGCTCACCACACATCAGCTATCAGTGGGGAGGAGAGCAGAGTAATGTAGTCAATTCATAGAGGGAGATTATTAGGAGGCCATGATTGGTAAGGGCCAATGGGAAATTTGGCCAGGACGCCGGGGTTACACCCCTACTCTTTTCGAGAAACGCCCTGGGATTTTTAATGACTACAGAGAGTCAGGACCTCGGTTTTACGTCTCATCCGATGGACGGCGCCTGTATACAGTATAGTGTCCCCGTCACTATACTGGGGCATTAGGACCCACATGGACTGCAGGGTGAGCGCCCCCTGCACCTCTGCCCCACTAACACCTCTTCCAGCAGCAACCTTAGTTTTTCCCAGGAGGTCTCCCATCCAGGTACTGACCAGGCTCACACCTGCTTAGCTTCAGTGGGTTGCTAGTTGTGAGTTGCAGGGTGATATGGCTGAGGTATCCACATAGACATCAGCTGCAGCAGGAAAGGCCTGGAGATCCTTGGTTGTGGACCTGGAATTCTTTTAAACATCCTACAGTATATGAGTTTTCTTTGTTGCTCTGTGGGATAGTTTTGACGAACATCTACATCTACTGTAGGTAGAGGCACAGTGTTCTTAATTTTTTTACATTGTTAGACTAGCTGTCTAACTGTAGAGAGTAGGATTTTATGACCCCCTTCTAGACTGTTGAGCACTTACAACAATCTTCCTGAAGCCATATGAGGTTTCTCTGGATCGTGGCATTCTGTATTACACTAACCTGTATGTTTAAGACTAAATTATCTAGGTTTCTTTATATATTAGAGGACCTCCAACCTTGTCCTGGTGATTTGCTCTTTGACTGGATAATTTGATACCCAACTATTTTAACACTAGGTTATACTTACCTTGTTGACTGAGCCAATGAATTTTGTGATTGATGTACTTTTGCACATGCACTAATTCTACTTTACCTATTTATTTTTTTATTAAATGTATCAGTGTCTTTAAACAATGTATAGAATTTGTGGATATAAACAGTTTCTTTTGTAAAGACTAGTTTTGATTAAACAAGAATAGTATAGTAAAAATGTAACAGTTAAAGAAAACTACAATAGGGGTTCACAAATTTTCAAGCAGCACTGTGGCACTTGAGTTTAGAATTCCTGCTTTGTGGAAGTAGGGGAACGAAGAAATGGCCAAGATATGGGTGGTTAGAATAAGGGCTGCTTATACAGCATATAGAGATTTGATAAATGTGCCCTGGGTTCATGGGTGTGTTCGCCTTCTCTCCTACAGTACATTCATTTCCAAATGCTGTCTGCTTTCCACTAAGTTTTTGCATAGTTCCAGATGAACACTAGGGATTTACATTCCAGAAGCAATCAATAATTTAGAAACAATGGTGCTAATGTAAATTTCAGCATAGTATCCATAAATAGTTTAACAGTAGGGGCAAATA